>NC_141929.1:23018383-23320993 GCF_057802395.1 Ceratotherium simum simum | reverse complement strand
CATTTGTATTGGTTACTCTCTTATCATGGAAATAGATAATTTTTCCTATTTTTGGTCTTCTCTTTTCCCCTTAAATCAGTCCTTTTAACATTTCTTGTAGCACTGGTTTCTTGGTGACAAACTCCTTTAATTTTTGCTTGTCTGGGAAACTTTTGATATCTCCTTCCATTCTGAATGATAACCTTGCTGGGTAGAGTATTCTTGGCTGTACGTTTTTCCTTTTAGCACTTTAAATATATCGTGCCACTCTCTTCTAGCCTGTAAGGTTTCTGCTGAGAAGTCAGCTGATAGCCTTATGGGGTTTCCTTTGTATGTAACTTGTCTTCATCTTGTGGCTTTTAGGATTCTCTCTTTATCTTTAATTCTGGGCATTTTGATTATGATGTGTCTTGGTGTGGGCCTCTTTGGGTTTATCTTGTTTGGGGCTCTCTGTGCTTCCTGTACCTGGATGTCTGTTTCCTTCCTTAGATTAGGGAAGTTTTCATCTATTATTTCTTGAAATAGATTCTCTGCCCCTTTGTCTCGCTCTTCTCCTTCCGGGACACCTATAACACAGATGTTAGTGTGCTTGATCTTGTCCCTGAGGTCCCTTAGACTGTCTTCACTCTTTTTAATTCTTTTTTCTTTTACCTGTTCAACTTGGGTAATTTCTTCTATTCTTTCATCCAGCTCACAGATCCATTCTTCTGCATCCTCTACTCTGCTTTTGAGTCCCTCTAGTAAATTTTTCATTTCCAGTATTGTATTCTTCATTTCTGATTGGTTCTTTTTAATATCTTCCATTTCTTTGTTGACATTATCACTGAGTTCATCTGTTCTTCTCCCCAGATCAGTGAGCATCCTTAACACTCTTTGTTTGAACTCTCTGTTGGGTAGGTTGCTCATTTCTGTTTCACTTAGTTCCTTTTCTGGGGTTTTGTCCTGTTCCCTTACTTGGAATGTATTCCTGTGCCTCCTCATTTTAGTAGGACTGTTTTGAAGCTCATTGCTCCTCAAAGGGTTTCAAGCGAGTGTGATCCCCAATTGCCCATAACACTAAACAGCGCCATAATGCCCCTTTAAACTGGCTCTTCTCTCCTCCCTACCTCACACTTTCCAGTCACCCACTCTCCTTCCCTGGCATAGTTTTACCTAATCAACTATCTTCATGCAAACATTGACTCAGATTCTTTTTTCTAATGGATAACACAGTCTATGCTGGAGAGGGAGAGATCCTAACATGCAATGGAAACTAATTATGTCTTTATATTCTTTTTGAAATGTATATACATTATTTAATCAATTTCTACATTATTATGAGGTAAAATTATTATTCCTACTCATCAAATTTAGCAGTTAAGGGTCATATTTGTCAAAGACCATGATTATTAATTAATTGATCCTTCTGACTTAAACTCAATATTTTCCCTCAAAAACAAATTGTTTCAGATGAAAGTAGATCTTCTGCTCAGAGAGTAGATTACTCTTAATCTGGCGATTATATCCCTTTCTTTATTTTATTTTATTTTATTTTTTAAGGAAGAAATTCTTTTTTTTTTTTTTATAATTTTATTTATTTTTCCCCCAAAGCCCCAGTAGATAGTTGTATGTCATAGTTGCACATCCTTCTAGTTGCTGTATGTGGGACGTGACCTCAGCATGGCCGGAGAAGTGGTGCGTGGGTGCACACCCGAGATCCAAACCCGGGCCGCCAGCAGTGGATTGCGCACACTTAACCGCTAAGCCACAGGGCCAGCCCATATCCCTTTCTTTAAAAATATGTATTTATAGTAGCCATTAATTTTATAAGTAGATTAAAATTAATTGTCTTTCTCTCTCCCCAATAAAACACAAGCATCCACAATTATCCCATGATTTCTCATATTGGTGGGAGAAGTTCATATGTTATTGCTCACAATAGCTCCTGGAGACAACTTGCTTAATACATAATTGGGTATCCTTTGTTAGATTCCTATTTAAGGCTTAGCACTGAGCAAGATGACTAATATATATCAGACTATAGTCTATTTTTTTTTTTCGTGAGGAAGATCAGCCCTGAGCTAACATCTATGCCAAGCCTCCTCTTTTTGCTGAAGAAGACTGGGCCTGAGGTAACATCTGTGCCGATCTTCCTCCACTTTATGTGGACACTGCCACAACATGGCCTGACAAGTGGTGCATCGGTGAGCACCGGGCTGCCAGCAGTGGAGCACACGCACTTAACTGCTACGCCACGGTGCCAGCCTCTCTATTATCTTTTAAAATGTTAAAAGTCCTAATTAATGCATAAGGTATTCCAAGGCTGAGAGAAGTTAAATGACTTATTGAAGGGCTCCAATGCTGATAAGTTGCAGAGTGAGGAAGCAATGCCAAGTCTATCTGGCCCAAATCCTGTGCTCTTTCCAAGCTTTGAAAATTTACTTAATTTGAGTCAACTATGACAACATTTGAAGCCAACTACTAGGAAAGCTATCCCCAATACTGATTTTATGTTTTCCAAGGTGAAAATTCTGTAATATTACAAAACATAAGAACTTGCAATAACAAGTGAATATTCCAAACTATTGGTATTTGAAATAAATTTAGCCTTACTATATTTATCTCAAAATTATCTTATTTCTTGTTTGTTCGTTAACATTCCAAAATGAAACTAATTATGATGCAAATAAAAATCTTACCATAGCCAAAAATATCTCAGCTTAGGTCCCATAAAGAGAATAATGAGAGCTGGAATTCCTCTTTTCTTACGCAATAAGTGGGTCACTTAACAACCTCCTCAATCTTCTACAGTGCTTTAGGGATTTCAATGAACTTTCACATAATAATTTGAATCTCATAACAATCATATGTTATAGGCACTGCAGGTATTATTATTTATATTTTACAGATGAAGACATGCATCCTCATATAAGCTAGGGAGTTTGTCTAAGAATATAAACACATTCAGACCTTGAAATTTTATTCAGTTTACTCCAAATAGCAGTGGTATATATTACCTTCATATATTGAAAATTAGAAAATTCATCAATCCGTATATTACCAGATATTGGCATAGCTGTAACTGGCTTTTTGTATCAATAGCTATTGTCTCATTTGCTAGGCAATTTCACTGGCAAGGATTGATGAACCCTCACCAGTACAATTCAATGGTTAAGGGAAAAATGTCAGAATTGTGGATTGGAGTGCGAATTTAAAAATGCAGATGTGTGGGATCCCAAAGGAAATGGCTAATGTGTGGAATTCGCAAGTATCTAATCAAATAGGTTGAATACAGGATGTATGACACTCAAAATCAGACAAGCAAGAGAACCATGGCCATATGAAGATACATTCTAGTATTTGAAGAAAGGAGGCAGGTTCTAACCTCTGTTAAAAGAAAATAAAGAGAATATTAGGATCCTAGAGAGGTAGACTAATTCAATTCCAATAATAATTCCAATAACATCATCCTAACCATGATCATCATAATCAATAATTGAATGCTTATCTTGAACTAGGTAAATAACTAAACATATCACGTACCTCAGACCCTGTAATGCCCCCAGCCACCTACACATTAACTTTGAATATCTCTCAACATTTTCCATAGCATATGTTCTGTACTTCCTAGGTCATAGACTCATTGAAGTAGGTAATTGCGTTACATCATCAAGTTACAGTTAAAGCAAGAGAAGTTAAGAATGGTTATGGAGGGGCCGCCCTGTGGCTTAGCAGTTAAGTGCACACACTCCACTACTGGTGGCCCAGGTTCGGATCCCGGGTGCGCACCAACGCACCACTTCTCCAGCCGTGCTGAGGCTGTGTCCCACATACAGCAACTAGAAGGATGTGCAACTATGACATACAACTATCTACTGGGGCTTTGGGGAAAAAAAGGAGGAGGATTGGCAATAGATGTTAGCTCAGAGCTGGTCTTCCTCAGCAGAAAGAGGAGGATTGGCATGGATGTTAGCTCAGGGCTGATCTTCCTCACACACACAAAAAAAGAATGGTATGGAACATTTTCAAGTTTGTTTAGTTTCTAAGAAGCAAACCAGGATGCAAAGCTATATTCTTTACTAATGTACTATGAAGTCTCTTGACATGGAAAACTAGAGAATTTAGCTATACAGAAAAGCAGCAGCATCCTCATCTTGCAGGCTAGGTTTATGCGATTTGGGTACACAATGAGTTATGTAATTAATTGTGCACTTATGGTGTCCTGTCTTAAATGAGAATACAAGATACTGTACCAAAACAATGATTTCAATTCCAGTCTCACCTCATCCACTTTCATCTACCCCCACCATTCAACATTAGAAGGAATTAATAAACTATCCTGTGCACTTGTCAGGATTTTCTTCGAATTTAAATATGGCTGAAGTTCTGGACTAGAGAATTCATATTTAAGTCTGGTAAAACATGGGTGAATCAATTGCTGGTTTTCTAAATATGACATGCTTTCAAGTAGTAAAGTAAAACAATTCCTTCGGCTTTCCATAAAGCTTCTCAACTGAGCAGGCAACGTGAGAAATTAAAGCCTAGGCTATTTAGCCTCTTTTATATGATATTCATTAAGATTTTAAGTGCCCATGATAGATTTCTTTGCTAGCATTTTTCATTATCCTTTCTTTATGGTCATTCTTCATTCAATTTTCAATCCATGTGACAGTCCTTGCAGCTAAGGTAATTTGAATTAAATTTGCAAGCAAGATCTTTTTGTATGTGTGTTTGTGAATTGCTATCAACTTGTTTTATTATGATCAAGATATTTTCCATCCACTCTATTCCTTTATCCACTAATTTAGTGAGTTTATCAAAAAAGCAGTCAAGTTTGTCTGGCATAAGGTGTTCTTTATAAATTTAGCATGGCCCCAGAGAACGTAATCTGCTATTTATTAACAAAGCAGGCAACAGAAGCACAGCTTTTTTTCTAACCACACTCCTCCAGGGGACCTTTGCAGAATCTGATTCCTGGTTTGAAAGAGGAATCATGGTCTGTTCTCTTCAAAGGGGTAGAGCCCCTGAGGCAAGGGGTGAGTCTCTTGCAACTCACATAGAAATCTCAATTTTTGAAATTGGATGGATTTACAAGCAGCTATTTCCCTACTGTGAAATCAGAGGCCTTCAAGTGTCATGGACCTGGCATCTGAAACTCCGCAAGCTGGTCAGAGCCGAAGCTCACAGTCAGTCTTGTTACAGCCCTAGGGAGCCAGAAAGGTCCTGCCATCTGCCACACATTTTAAGTATTAACCTCTTAATTGGCTTCATCATGATTTTTTTTCCTGGACCTATTTAGTTCATTTTCCTTAAAAAAAAAAAAAATCTAATTTTGTTAAATGAATTTTGAAACTCTCTCTTTTTCTCTGTGTTTTAGAATAAGGAAGGACATAATAAATAAATGCAATAAATAAAACATTTTGAAAACTCCTGGTAAATCGAGTAGGTTTACAGGTAGATTAAATGAAATGGTTCATATGAAAAAGACTGCAAAATTTAAGAACTCTTTCTCTAAATTTAACCAGTGGATGAATTATTTGTTTAAAATGCAAAATCTGTAGTTCCATTCCCATGGATTCTGATTCATCAAGTTAAGAAATTGTAATCTTTCTTTTAAAAAGATCTCTTGAGGTGAATTTGATAAAGATGACCCTAAGGCTACACTTTTAGGAGAAAAAAAAACAACTTGTTTAAAAGTACTATTGAATTGGAAGAAATTGTTAATATTAATTATTTAACTTTAATTTTAGAATTACCAATTCTAAATATCCTCTATGTGTTCACTCAAATATATATATATATGGGAATATATGTATGTGCGTGTGTGTGTGTGTGTGTGTGTGTGTGTTAACCATATCTTCCTTTCTGCTGTGGTAATGTATTTGGTAACATTTATAAAGAGTCCTGGGACACCCTATTAAGAGTGTGACACGCCTGACAGGGGTGCCCAGCATTTCCACTATCATTCTTCTGGCCAGAACCTAGTCACACAGCTCCAACCTAATTTCAACGGAGAATGTGATATATAATTTTCCTCCGAGCCTGGGAAGAAGATTAGTGAGTAATTCTTCCCACTGTCCACCAATGTCCTGAAATAAACTAGATCTATACATCCCTAAAAGTAAGATCTAACTCACTACTCACTCTCTGATTATGAAGGAAAACACAGAAGAACTACAGAATCATGAAATTTTGTCCTTGTAATACCCTTTGGAGATAATTTAGTCAGATTTCAACATTTTAATAATGAGAATATTTCCTATACTCAAAAGCCCAAGTGTGGAAAAATAATCAATTAATATCATAGAGTTAAAAAAACAAATGAACAAAAAAAGCAGAAAAAAGATATCTAGGTCCTTTGACTAAATATACTTATTATTTAAAAAACATGACCTAATTATATACCCATTCAAAGTAGACAACTTGAAAAAATTAAATCTTGTACTTAAGTTTCAAGTGCTTAGATTTCAGTTACCTTGGAAATGTTCAAAAGCTCATGTTCATACAACAAAAAAGATTTATTTCCATAATCTCTTTGTAGTAATTTGAAATCTATAAAGGCATATCTATTTTCCAATTCATGGACACCTATGAGAGAAAGAAATGGACCATTGTCTTAGTCACTTTGGGCTGCTATAACAAATTACTATAGACTGGGTGGGTTTATAAACAACAGAATTTCATTTCTTACAATTCTGGAGGCTGGAAATCCAATATCAGGGTACCATCATGGTTGGAATTTGGCAAAGGCCCTCTTCCAGGTTGGAGACTGCCAAATTCTTGTTGTATCCTCATATGGTAGAGAGCAGAGAGGGGAAGCAAGCTCTCTTGTGACTCTTAAAAGAGCATTAATCTCATTCATGAGGGATTCATCCTCAAGACCTTATCTAATCCTAATTACCACCCAAAGGCCCCACCTCCAGTTCTGTCACAGTGTTTCAACATGAATTTTGGGGGGACATAAATATTCTGTCCATCACAACCATGTATCTGTTTACTTTTGAGTTGTATCTATAGGTAACGTATAATTTAATGCAGCTCCAACACGTAAAGAACCTCCCATTTTTACAAGAGAAAGCTGGACAAAATGAAAATCAACAACTTTTCTCAGACACATTAGAGACCAAAATCACAGGGGAAACTGCCATCATGTAATCTGGAGAAACAGGCACATCCAGAGAGGTACAATCGTGACCTGCTTCCCAGGAGTAGAAGTTGCTGGATCCACATACTAGTAGGAACATATAAATAGTTATTTTGATGAATTTCTGGGCCTAAGTGTGAACCAATGTGAGAGTGAGAGACTCCCTGGGTCTTCAGTCTTAGGAGGGCCTCCACGCTTTCCTGGGCTTTACACCCAGAAACTTCACCAGATTCTCATCATGGAGATTCCAGAAAAATCTCCTTCTGGATCTAGCAAGGGAATAGGAAGAGTAATCATTGTGAAATACACTAAGAGCCTTCTCCTTAATAAAGACCTATTCCTCAGAAGAAAGTTCTTTTCCATAGCAGTATCACCCCTGAGGGCGTGGAATTCCTCTCAGAGTAGCCTCTTCCAGCCTTCCTGTCTTACCTAAGGGAGGGGAAAAAAACAGAAAAACCCAGTCTACTGGGGTCAGGGTTTCAAGGATGTAGATTCGGAATGCTGCAGTCAAAGAAAAGAATGGCCAAAAAGCCATACCTCTAGAGAAACACTTGTGAAGGTCACAGCCCAGAGACACAGGTGCTCTAAAAGACTGAAATACAACCAGAAGATTATGGAATGCTCTAGCTCCCCCACACTTGACTACCATGCCAATAGGGCTCCAACATAGCAGCAATGATTTGCAGATGAAAGAGCTACAGGACACAGACTATCACAAAGAAGGAATACTTGGGGAATTCCAAAGGCAAGACAGGAGACCAAAAAGAATAGACACTACAGGAATTTGGAGTCTCTAGCAGCTATAAGTAATCAAATACATTGCATTAAATACAGTGCAAGGCTTGCCAAATGGCAAAAACAAAAACAGACAAACAAGAACAATGTATGAAGAAGCAAAGCAATCATCAGAACCAGATTCAGATACGACACATGTCACAGAGGCAGGAGAGAAGAGTAGCAGATACTCTGGTATAAGGTTCCTGCACAAGATGTGAAGCAGTAGAGTGATATTTAAAAGCTGACTTAGGTTAGTTAAAACTATATATTGTAAAATTTATAGCAATCCCTAAAAAAAATTTCTTTTAAGTAAGGAAGTATAGTTAACACAGCAAGAGAGAAGCTAAAATGGAGTTACGTAAAATGCTCAATTAAAAGGAGTGAAGGTGGAAAAAGAAGGAAGAATAAAGTCATGAACAATTAGAAAACATTTAGGAACATGGTAGATATTAATCTAACCATATCCAATAATCATGTTAACTATAAATAGTCTTAAAACACAAATTAAAAGACACAGATTGTCAGATTGGATTACAAAAAGAACAAAACAGAAAACAAGATCCAAGTAAAAATGTGCTTTAAATATAAATACTGAGATAAGTCAAAATTAAATGGATGGAGGAAGATACATCAAGCTCACTTTAATTGAAAGATAGCTGGAGGGGCTATACTAATTTCAGAAAGAGCAGACTTCAGAACAGAGAAGATTATTAAGGATGAAGAAGGACGTGACATAACATAAAGGGATCAATTCTCAAAGAAGACACAATTAGTTTGTGTGTGTATACACCCAGAAACAGTGTCAAAATACATGAGGCAAAAACCAGTAGAATTGAACAGAGAAATAGATAAATTTACTATGGTAGTTGGAGAATTCAACAGCCCTCTGTCAGTAATTAATAGATGAAACAGTCAGAAAATCTGTAAGAATACAGATAACCTGAACAGCAGTATTGGTCAAATTGATCTAATTAACATTTATAGAATCCCCCATCCAACAACAGCAGAATACACATTCTTCTGAATCTTACATGGAACATTCACCAAGATAAAATACATTCTGTGCCATAAAACACACCTGAAAAAAGTCGAAAGAATAGAAGTCATACAAAGTAGCTTCTCAGACCACAATGGAATTAAACAAGAAATCCAAAAAAAGAAAGTTGGAAAATCCCTCAAATATTTGGATATTAAATAACATTTCTAAATAACTATTGGGTCAAAGAAGAAGTCTCAAGAAATTTTGAAAATTATTTTGAGCTAAAGATGCAGTAAAAAGGGTATTTAGAGGGAAATAGAACATTAAACTCCTATATTAGAACAGAATAAAGATCCCAGATGAATAATCTAGGCTGCAACCTTATGAATCTAGAGAAAGAAGAGGCAATAAAGCCTAAAGTAAGCAGAAGATAAGAAATCCAAATTAGAACAGAAATCAATGAAATTGAAAATTGGAAAACTATAGAGAAAATCAAGGAAACCAAAAGCCGTTTGATCTTTAGAAAGTTCACTAAAATGGATAAATCTTTACCCAAGCTAACAACAACAACAAAAAGACAGAAGACACAAACTACTAATGTTAGAAGTGAAGGAGGGTCATAACTACTCAGACCTTGGACGTTAAAGAATTAAAAAAAAGAATACTATGAACACTCTGTGTCCACAAATTTTATAATTTAAATGAAATGGACCAATTCCTTGACACAATCTACCAAAACTCACACAATGAAGATATAACCTGAATAATCTTATATCTACTAAATAACTTGAATCAAAACTTTATAGCCATCCAAAAAAAAATAAATAAATAAAAGGAGTTTTCACTAATTCAGCCAAATATTTAAGGAAAAATAATAGCAGAGGGAATCTTCCTGATGCATGAGGCCAAAAGTGTCTAACACCAAGACCCGATAAAGACATTAGAAGAAAACTACAGACCAATATCTCTCATGAACATAAATATAAAAATCATTGAAAAAATATTATCAAATTTAATCAAAAATCTGTAAGAATTATACAGCACAACTAACCGGAATTTGTTCCAGGTATGCAAGGATGCCCTCTCTCCCCAGTCCTACTCAAAATCATACTAGAAGTCACTAATGCAAAAAGATAAGAAAAATAAGTAAAAAGTGTACTGATTGTACAGGAAGAAATAAAACTATCTTCATTCACAGATGACATGATTGTCTATGTAGAAAGCCCATACAATCTAAAACTACCTCCTGGAATTAATAAATAAGTAATAGCAAAGTTGCAGTATGAAGGGTCAATAAGCAAATGTCAGTTGTTTTCCTATACCTCAGAGAAATGCACACAGACAACAATTAGAAACATGGTAGATATTAATTGAACTATGTCAATAATCACTTTAAATACAAATAGTCTGAGTATTAAAAACAAAATGAAATGCGACCACCAGCACTAGTCCAACCACAAGAAAAATGTCAGACAAATCCAGGTTGAGAAATAGTCTAAACAGTATATGACCAGTCAAAATAAAGAAGATCTAAGAAAATATCACAGCCACGAAGAACCTAATAAGACATGATAACCAAATGCAATGTGGTATTCTAGATGGGATCATGGAACAGAAAAGGGACATACAATGAAAAAACCAAGGAAATCTGAATAAAGAATGGGCTTTAATTAATAATAATTCATCAATATACATTTATTTTTTGTTGGTGAATCAATTCTGAACTCCTAGCGACTCTGTGTACAGCAGAGCGGAACCCTTCCCAGTCTTTTTGCACCATCTTCTCTCTTTCCGGCACTGTATCAGACAATGCTCCATTGCTATTCATAAGGTTTTCATGGCCGAATTTTTCAGAAGTGGGTTACCAAGTCCTTCTTCTTAGTATGTCTTAGTCTAGAAGTTCCACTGACCCTGTCCAGCACGGATGACCCCGCTGGTATTTGAAATACCAGTGGCATAGCTTTAAGCATCACAGCAACACGCAGCCATCACAGTATGGCAACTGACAGATGGGTGATGTGGTTCCCTGACCAGGAAATGAACCTGGGCCGTGATAATGAGAGCACTGAATCTTAACCACTAGACCACCAGGGCTAGCTATGCCTTTATTAATCGTGACTAATGTTAAGATGCTAATAATAGGGGAACTTGGTTGTGTGGTATATGGGAATTCTCTGTACTATCTTCACAAGTCTACTATAAATATAGATCTATTCTAAAAGCGTATTAAAATGAACGAGATTTTGACTTCATTCTTTCTAGAATATTTATAACATGACTTGCTGAAACATTTTTTGTCTTCGAGGACATTTTGTCATTGTCATGTCTCTTCTCTCTCTCCTTTTTTTTTTAGCCTGCAAATACCCACTTGCAGGAATACAGCTAATTACACATCTTAGAATGAGACTAGAGCTTAAAATTTATTCCTTAAGCACTTCCCAGTGGTTCTCAGCAGTTCTGCCCTTAGAGTTAGGTTGGAGCATTGAAGAATATAATTAAAGCTAAATGTGCCTCGAGTGCAGCCCCTCCATCAGTAATGTGCTGCAATAGTTCTTCAAGACCCAAAGAGGCAAGGGCAGTTGTTAGCCAATTGGAGTGATGGTCCAATGTTCCTGCTACACTATGCAAGCAGTATTCAAAGCTTATCCATGTCTTTGAGAATTGATTTGTCAAAGAATTCTGCATGGTTCTCAGACGGTTTATCTGGAGTTGTGAATGAAGATCAGATGATTACTCTCTTTGCAACTCTTGTGAGTGTGGTTATTTGAAATACGTATATATACATATTACTGCTCAAAGAGGTATTTGCTTTCTACAACACTGTACATTTAAACCAGCCCATAATCCATGGTTTTGATAATTTTTGAGTTTTGTTCTCTTGGCAATTTTGGAATCAAAAATCCTTCCGATTTCAAAATCTGGCTAGATAATATATTGTCCTCTTAATATCTTTACCTGTAAGGGTAAAAGGAATAAAATGTATTTATGTGGAATAACTGGGGTAATGCATGCAAAGGGATTACACTAGTATTAAGAACTTTGCAAGAATGTAATAGCTATCAGTTTTCAAACAACTTGAGGCAATTGCCTACCTGTCTCTGTTTTCCTGAACTTTACCTCTTCTATAGCACCTAAATCCTGCTTTTCATGTTTCAAAGCCTACACATGTGTGTTTGGAGTTGGTATGAGTATTTGGTTTATCCAACATTCAAAATTAATGTAACCTACTCAGAGCACTTTTGTACCTTTCACATCTGGCAGTCTTGAGTTGGAAGTTAACCTAATTTTTGGAACATCCGTTATAGGTCTTTTGAGCAGGGTCCTATCCTAGCCACAGAGGAAAAATTGGGTGTAGTTATCTTCTTGGTGTGTCTGAATGCTACAGCTACAGAGATGATGCACTGAAGAAAGTTTATTACTGCTGCAATATTTAGTAAAAGCATCTTACAAGTAGAAACATGCGTTTCTTGGGCAGTCTCCCTAACAGTATGCTTCTGTGCTTCCTATATGTCCCCATAACCATTAACACTCTGTTAACTTTCATTTTCCATGTTTTATTTTAATAGTTGAGGTATTTGCACCAAGTCTGCAAGAATTTCCCAGGAAAAAAGCACAGTGCAGCCCATTTATATGGCTACTTCTCCAACTCTTTATTAAGATCTACCCAGGGGCCAGCCCCGTGGTGTAGTGGTTAAAGTGCACACGCTCTGCTGCTGGCGGCCCAAGTTCGGATCCCAGGCGCACACCAACGCATCGCATCAGGCCATGCTGTGGCAGCGTCCCATATAAAGTGGAGGAAGATGGGCATGGATGTTAGCTCAAGGCCCATCTTCCTTAGCAAAAAAAAGAGGAGGATTGGCAGGGATGTTAGCTCAGGGCTGATCTTCCTCACCAAAAAAAAAAAAAGATCTACCCAATTGGGGACAGGTTGATGAAGGAAAAAAATCAAGTGCCACTGAGCCACTCAGATACCAAGGATTTAAATTCAGAAGAGCAGAGCCAGCCCTGTGGCTTAGCAGTTAAGTGCGCATGCTCCACTGCTGGTGGCCCGGGTTCAGATCCCGGTCACGCACTGACGCACCGCTTCTCCGGCCATGCTGAGGCCGCGTCCCACATACAGCAACTAGAAGGATGTGCAGCTATGACATACAACTATCTACTGGGGCTTTGGGGGGAAAAATAAATAAATAAATAAAATTAAAAAAAATAAATAAATAAATTCAGAAGAGCTCATCTGTCTATACATAGCTCTAAAGCTACCGAATGCTACTTTTCCTGATTGTGTTGAAGTTTGTGTGCCTTATGCAGACATACCCAGTGGGGGTTGAAAGACCTTTATAATATCACTGCACTGAGTTCATATTAATACAATGACCACATTCCAAGAGAAAGTTTCTAGATATATGTCAGCTCACAAAATCTGTAATTTGATTCAACCTCCAGCTCTGCTTTGAAAATAAGATAATATTTCATTTGAAAGAGTGTTAAGGGGTGTATGTATGTTTGCACCCAACTTACCCATGTGCAAGAATGTACATAGATCCATGCATTTAAAATGATTTTAATAGTGATTGTGAGACCACTAATTATGAATCATCAGAGAAGTGCAATTTTCTGACCTAAAAAAGTGCTACCTTGTTTCAGCTACCTGGGCTGTGTGGTTGAATCTTCCAGTAGCTCAGCTCCTCTCACTAAGGGACCCCAAAGACTTGGCTTAATTCACTGTCACAGCCCCTGGGAGTGAACAAGGATATCCTGCTCACATTTGCCAATGAGGAATTTGCGATGTGGGGTCCTTAAATTGCCCAATGCCACACAGCAAGGCCACAGGGGAGGCAAGGCTGGACCTCCGCTCCCCAGCTCACACTCTCTGCCACACTCTCAGACCAAAGCTGAGCTTCACTCAGCCCAGAAGTGGGTGTTTAAACTCAGCCTTCACTCCAGCATCTCTCCCAGCTGCCATTTTATTTATTACTCCTTTTGCTTGTCTGGACAAAGTTATCTGACCGGTAAAGAGTATGTTCATTTCCTGAGCACAAGCAACACGCTAGGTGCTGGTTCAGGACTTGGAGGGTATTCTGTGCTGAGTTTTGTTTCCCCCACCCCTGCCCCCTGCAAATTCATACTTTGAAGTACTAAACCCCAGTAGCTCAGAATGTGACTATTGAGAGATAGGGTTTTTAAAGAAGTGATTGAGTTAAAATGAGTTGATTAGGGTTAATCCTAATCCAATACGACTGGTATTGTTATAGGAAGAGACACAGACACGAAGAGACAGAAGACCACGAAAAGATACAAGGAGAAGACGGCCATCTATAAGCTGAGGAGAGAGGCCTCAGAAGAAAGCAACCCTGCTGACACTTTGATCTCAGACTTCTAGTCTCAAACTGTCAGAAAATAAATTTCTGTCATTTAAGCCAAAAAAAAAGTGCTATGTTATTTATTGATCGTATCAATTAATGCTGAGAAAACACTTGATAAAATTTAACTCTTATTCATGACAAAATAAAAGGGTAACAAGGGAGATCTTTGCAGTGATGGACTAGTTCTGATCTTGATGGTCTCTCTGGTTACACAAATCTACAAGTGATATAGTGCCAGCGCGTTATATGCATAAAGTGTACCAGTGTCAACTTTCTAGTTTTAATATTGTATGATTGTTGTGCTGTAACACTGGAGAAAACTGAGTGAAGTTTACAAAGGATTTCTCTGTACTAATTCTGCAACTTCCTGTGAATCTGTAATTATCTCAAAATAAAAAGTTAAAAAATAAGCTATATATTCACTGAATGACTATATAACACATGACACTGAAGAATTGTGCTAAACATTGAGACAACGAAAAAAGATTCTAGGTTTTATTATCTCTCTTTTCTATATTTATATTTAAAATATTTATGTATATTCATGAGTTTTTCCAGAGTTGGCCATTTTCTCCTCATATCTGTAGATCTAACTTGATTTAACCCACAAATTATTTTCCAAGAATATTTCCATAAAATAATTGAGTAATTGTTGCCCCTCTAGACTAACCAGCAGAAAGAATCAAGCTTTTGAAAGATCGAGATATATCAGAACTTTTTTATTTGCATCCAGGCCCATTCAGCAAAGAGTAAGTGGGGCAGTGCTATAAACTTCTCAACTTACGCATGTCCTACAAGATCTAATCATCCTTGGATTTCCTTCTTTTTCTTGAATTAAGTATTTGTCAATTTCATATTCTTTGTCTCTACTATTACAGTGTGTGACATATAAGTGTATAGCTTATTATCTTGAATATGTTTTGCTAACACAATATTATTGGTTGGGCTAAGTTTGACCTGACTGCTCTCACACACTGTGCATTTTCAAAAGTCCTTTTGCACAATTCGATTGGTCGCCCTTCTTCTAACATCTAGAGTTTGTTTATGGGAAATTCTGTGCTTTCTTGTTCACAATAGATGGCTATTGCTTTATAATCATTTATATTTTAGGCAAATAGCTACTTTTATCTCTTCCTGGAGTGTTTCCTATATTTATTTCCCTCACTTCTTTCCTCTCTCCCTTCCTCCCTCCCTCCCTTCCTTCCTTCATCTCTTTTTTAAAATTTTTATTCTGTACAAAAGTATTTCCTTCCTTCTTTCATCCTTTTCTTCTTTCTTTCCTTCTTTTCCTCCTCTCTGTCTCTTTTTTTCATTCTGTATACGAGCATTTTTTATTACCCCTACTATTGTTACTACTACTTTTAAGAAATTTAGATGTGAGGAGGTCTAAATTGGATATAATCATGATTGACAATTTTTTTAGCAAAGGAAATGTATATTTTATAAATTAAACAATTCTTGAAGGTCTTAGAATTTTCAGCATGGAGAGGCAAGGAAAAAATTAAAGGTATTATTTTCCATATTTGTATCCAAAACCATCAGTTACAGAGAGAAGAAGCTGGTTATAATTCTCCATCTATTAAACTATTATTTTTGAAGACAGAGGATTATTGTATTTATGTTTAAATACTGAGAGATTAACACAATACCTAGTGAATAGTTTTGCTGAATAAAATAATGAAAACAATTAAGTTATTAAAGATTTTTAGAATTAATTTAGCTCCCTAGTTATGAGTAGTTTTCTATGATTGTTACTCTATTTTGGGAATTTACAGTCATCGTTAAGTTAGTTTTGTATTCTTTTATCAACTTTGGTTTAGACTAAGATCATCCCTTTTGTGTGTGTGTGTGTGGGGGGGAGATCAGCCCTGAGCTAACATCCGTGCTAATCCTCCTCTTTTTTTGCTGAGGAAGATCGGCTCTGAGCTAACATCTATTGCCAATCCTCCTCCTTTTTTTTTTTTCCTGAAAGCCCCAGTAGATAGTTGTATGTCATAGTTGCACATCCTTCTAGTTGCTGTACGTGAGACGCAGCCTCAGCATGACCGGAGAAGCAGTGCGTCAGTGCACGTCCGGGATCCGAACCCGGGCCGGCAGTAGCAGAGCACGTGCACTTAACTGCTAAGCCACGGGGCCGGCCCAAGATCATCCCTTTATGATGAAGTAATGTTTTATGTCTTTATACTAAGTGCTTTAATACACTTAATCATACAGTTCCTCTAATTACTATTTTAATATATTGTGACATCATTGTTTCCCTCTCCATTTTATAGATGAGGAATCAGAGGATCAGAGGAGTTAAGTAAAGTCTTAAAGTCCGAATAGCTACTGTCTTCGTCCCATTAGGCTGCTGTAACAGAATACCACACTCTGGGTTGTTTAAACTGCAGATATTTATTTCTCACAGCTCTGGAAGCTAGGAAGTGCAAGATCAAGGCACATGTTCAGGGTCTGGTGAGGGCCCACTTCCTGGTTCATAGAAAGCTGTCTTCTAGTTGTGTCTCCACATCGTGGAAGGGCTGAGGGAACTCTCTGGGTGGTATTTTATAGGGACACTAATCCCATCCACAAGGGCTCTGCCCTCATGACCTAATCACTCCAAAATCTCCACCTCCAGATATAATCACATAGAAGATTAGGTTTCAACAAGTGAATTTAAGGGGACACAAACATTTATTCCATAGCAGTTACATTGCATCAGAATTAGATTTATATCTTCCGACTTGACTGTCAAGCTCTTTGTACTTAGCCACGATGTATTCCCACTAAGCTTGAAGATATTTCTTTAGTTAGAAAGGTAAACATCTATAGAAAAAAAATCAAACAAATCATTCAACCTTTTAACTGACAAGCTGGTATACATCCTGACTTCTGGTTTACATCAGACTCATCATGAGAAGATGTTTGTCCTTTTTATCTGAATCCTGAAAAAGTTTTTCCATCACTTGCTATTTTGCATGAACGAATGTTTTCCAAAGAATACACTGTATCCATCATACATACTACTTTTTACAGGCTGCCTGAGGTATTCAGTACTCTAATTACTTTCAACCAAATAAAAAACAGATGTGATAACATTAGAAACAGATGTTTTCTTATATGATTCTTTGATTAAATCAGAGAAAATGATATTATCATACTTTCTTAAAAGAATTAAGTCAACTTATTTTTTGAAAGAAATCCCACTCTAATACCAAATCTTTTTTGTCGTTTCCAATGAACTCTTTGGTACCAGTCATGTCACCATAACTGCATTATGTTTTGTTTTTATCATGTTACACAAATGATTTAAAACCAGTTATTTTATGTTAGTCCAATTATTAAAATCAGGTCAGCACCGTGCAATATCATAATGTATTTTGTGTGTGTCAGTGGGAAAGAATGACATAAAACAGTAACTAAGGATATATATTTTTTACATAATGTTTTTCAACACCTTCAAATGCTGTATTCTCAAAGGCAGCCACACAGATTTTCAAACAAATACAATACAAGATTTCAGTACCCTTTGCGGAATTGCAGGCACCCTAGTGACACAGATGATTTGGCACATTTCAAATCAACTTGCAGATATAGTCAGATGGAACATTTGGGGAAATAAAAACCACACAGTGACTGGTTTTTAACAGTTCTCCCTCTTTGCAGAATTTACTTAAATCCCAGAGAACACACACACAAGGATAAATGCTATTTTTTTTTTTTTTATTCAAGATATTCCCAATATGGTCTTATGAACCAGTGGGCTTTCTGAGAAATATCAAAGAGTTCATGATCTTGCTGAGTTTAAGTGCTATCAATAAAATCATCTCTACTTATACCACAGAGAAAAGAAAAAAAAAAAAAAAGAAAGAAAAACCTTGCTCTCCTAAAGGCAAGCTTAATGTCAAATATCTTTGAAATATCTTTTCTATTAGGGCTGCAACCATCCTCCAATGCCTATCTAAAGCCCCAGTCACTCTGAGATTGTACAGTGAAATTTTACATATTACAACTCAGATGTAAATAAATAAATAAATAATTCCTCTTATCTTGCTGTACATCCTTCAGACTATTTTCTAGTCCAAAATGACAGGGAAGGTACAGACATACTTAAAATTACAGGTTATTCTGAATGTTTTTGCTTAATTTGTTTTTTTTGTTCTTTCTCAACCCATTTATTTATTTACTCGATCATTTATTCCATAGTTTATTGAATCATTTACTTGTATCATGATTGACTCATAGGTAATTATTTATCCTCTCTTCATCATCTGATACTATTACTATTTATTTTACTGCCCATTTTTTTCCCCAGATCTGCTTATTGGGAACTCTTTTGCGTTGGCTTCTGTGTCCTATTAACATACCTTCATTTTTTTTAAGTGTTTTATTTCCTGGCAACACAAGAAGATACAGGCTTAAGTTCAGTTTGTGTTTTCCCTTCCCCAACACTAGAATCAGTGTTTTCTGAAGGGAATCTTTGTTTCTTTTATTTGAGAATGGTATTTAGAAGCCATGATCTGGACACTAGGTGTGCTCATTGCTTCTGGGGTGTCATTGCTTCTAGGCCTTCCAAGAGAATGGAGTTAGGCAAAATATGTATGTACACATACATAGCTGTATACACATATATCAATATTTGTTTTTTATGTCTGTCTATTAAAATAAATATGAATTCGTACTGATATATATTACTATAATTCACAAACACAAGATTCATTCTAACGTTCTCCTTACTTATTTGTAATATTTTTCTCTGACAGTGAGAAATTTAGCACTCAGTTGCTACATTATATTCACTTATTTTTTTAACATCAGTATAAATGTAAAGTCATTTCAGAATTGCTAAATAGTATCCCTGTGATGAACACATTTATAAATATATTAGAATGTTTATGTGCATTTCTTTTTTTCTTTAACCACATGTATTTTGACAAAAAACACTCTTTTTCAAAGTTATTTAGGTTAGCACTTATCTTCTTCACCTCTTTAAATATGCCATCTAGGTATAATACAATTACATAAATTTTTCACAGTCTGCATTACACCCGAGGTAACCCCCAGCAACCTGGCTGAATTTTTTTTTTTTTTTAGCTCTAGGAGCATTTTATTTAGATTTGGAGGGGCAGACTTTATGCATAGTCCAACATGATATCTGTAAATTGAGACAATTTTTATTCTTCTTTTCCAATCTATGTTTTTTTCTTTTTCTTGCTTTATTACCCTGGCTACAATTTCCAAGGTGATATTGAATAGGAGAAGTGAGAGAACTTCTTTGCCTTGTTACCAAACTTAGAAGAAAAGCATCCAGTCTCTCACCATTGAATATGATGCTAGTTATAGGTGCACTATTTTAGGTTTCTTACATTTTTATATGCCTGCAAGCTTTTTTTTTTAAAGTTGGACATATGGTATAGGGCAGTAGATACTAAAGTAAATATTTTTTTAAATCTTTATGTATATAAGCACATCTTTCCTTCTGTTTGGCTGTAGCGTGTGTATTTATGTTAATATACTTAAGGATTAGACTAGGTTTGATATTTTTATTGCATTTGGAGCAGGGAAGAGCCTTTGGGCTGATTGTTCTCTTCTGGGTCCTTGCTGACTCCACTAAGATTGCCTTTTGAAAAGAAACATCAAGGTCATGTCTGTTTTCCTTTAACGAGAATCTGAACTAGCCTTACTACTTGGTTTGGCCAACAGAAAGGGAAAATGATGGTCTTAGGCATCAAGAAATTGTGTAATTTCCACTTTTGATGCTCATGGAAACTCTGCAACCACCACTATGTGCATTAGTCCAGGCTAGCCTGCTATATGATGAGAGACATATGGCCCCTGTCCAACAGTCAGCCAATTGCCAGCCAACTGTCACATATGTGAATGAGGTTTCTGACCAGTGGCTGAAGGCAAATGCATGAGTCAATCCAGCCAAAACCAGCAGAAAAACTGTCCAACTCAGCACAGTCAAATTGCCAATACACATAATTGACCTCAGGGATGGATGGCAGGTGCAAAAAATCCTTTCGTTTCCTCCTTTTTTTTTTTTTTTGCTGAGGAAAATTTGCCCAGAGCTAACATCCATTGCTAATCTTCCTCTTTTTTTGAGGAAGATCTTGAGGAATATTAGCCCTGAGCTAACATCTGTGCCAATCTTCCTCTATTTTTTTGTATGTCGGTCACCACCACAGCATGGCTGATGAGTGGTGTAGGTCCCAAGATCCAAACGTGTGAACCCGGGCTGCTGAAGCAGAGCATGCCAAACTTAACCATTATACCACAGGGCTGCCCCCTCATTTCCTCCTTTTTCTTCCATTTTTGATATCCAGAACTCGAAGGGCTCTCTTTTTACTATTGGATTATAAGTCCCTTATGTTATATCTGCTTCTTCCCTAGTCTATGGTTCTTCTCTCAAGATTAGTGAGAGAAAATTTTGTAATATTGCCAACTTTGGTATCTATCCACAGAGCTTGCTTTCAAGAAAATTGATTCACTGTAGACAAATCTGACTATAAAATTTAAAATTCAGACATTAGTAATGGACCATGTGTTCGAGTTTGATGCACTGAAGGAGTGAAAGCATTGATTTCAATGGAAGGAGAAAACTGGAAATACATTGACTAATGATCCAAGGAGCATTGGTTCAATATCACATAATTATTACACATTTTATCTTTTACTAACCACAGTGATTCTTTTTGACCATTTCTGGTTATATCCATCACTCATTCATGACTTGCCATTCTCTCTCCTAACTTGATTTTAACTTAGCCTGTTGCAGACATTTATTCCCAGAAAGTCTTAAATAGTTTTGCAATATCTGAAATGATTCCTTGTTACTAGGGTGTTTGTTGCCAATTAAATTTTCTCCATTTGTAATTGACACTTTTTTACACCAAATATTTGGAATCTTTTATTATTGCTTTTGTTCTACTTGATAGAAACCCCTTAGGTAGAACATTTTTTGTGTTATCTAAAAAAGCGTAAGTAAAAAGGAAAGATATTCTTAGCTCTCTAGTACTTTATGAAGGGAGTATATTTTACAAATATCTACTTGGTTTCTGCTATGAAAACAAATGTTTCCTTCAAAAGTCCCACATTAACTTCAGGGTAAAGTCCACACTGCTTATTTTGTGATGTCCTCTAGTATCTGGCTGCTGGCAAACTCACTAACATAACTAGTCACGTCTCATTACACTAAGCCCTCAAAAGCACATTCACTCCCCACACATACAGAGAGTGACATATAGGTATCCATTTTATTGTACTGGTGTTCTCTGCCTTGTCTTATTTGACGAAGTTTACTCGTGTTTTCAAGATAGAATTTTTCACTCCCCTTTTTGACCTCCCTAGGCTTACTATAAACTCTTTCTTTCTCTATGATATGAGAACATTTGCACATAGCTCTATAAACTCATAGTGTGTGGCATGATAATTGTTCATTCACACATTAGATTCTTTCAATGACAGAGTCCTTGTGTGATTCTTCACTTTGGGAGTACCTAGAACATAGTAATTCTATTATTTTATAAAGTTACAAGAACCAAGTCCATGCCTACCTTGTTTTTAGCTCTCTTCCCATCATCCAGCATACATCTTGACACCTAATAAAAAATCAATGACTACTCGATGAGTGAGTTAGTTTGTGCATTATATATACACATATAAATAATGAAGAGAATGTAGCAAATACAGCCCCTGCTCCATGGAATTGATAGATCATTGATGAAGAATAGATATCAAAACCGAACATTTCTTTAAAAAATAAAAACAGAACTTCAATTAGAAAGCTATAGAGAAAAATGTATTAAAAGCTCCATTTTCAAAAGAGAACTATCCAAACATAGCATATGAAAGCTCAATGTTATTTGGATAATATCAAATATAATATTCCAGGGCCTGCCCGGTGGCACAACCAGTTAAGTGCGAGCGCTCCGCTGCGGCGGCCAGGGGTTCACCAGTTCGGATCTCCGGCATGCACTGACGCACCACTTGGCAAGCCATGCTGTGGTGGCGTCCCATATAAGGGAGAGGAAGATGGGCACGGATGTTAGCCCCGGGGCCAGTCTTCCTCAGCAAAAAAAAAGGAAGATTGGCAGATGTTAGCGCAGGGCTGATCTTCCCCACACACAAAAAATATATATATATAATATTCCAGTGAAGTAAAAACAAAATAAAAATACACACACATCACTTTAGATAGAAATATATATTACAAGGTTGAGTGATATTACCTTAAAAAATGTTCCCTAAAACTTTTAATACATGGAGAGCAAGTATTGAGGTCATCACATTAATTTCTGAGTTCAACTCATAAGGAAGTGGATTTTAGCATAATCTTTTCTCACTCTATATGCATTATGGCTGAAGACTGATCAGAGTGTGCTGTCTTCAGCCATAGAGAATTATTATTAAGTTCAGGCAGCAGAATTATTGTTTACAGTTCTATAACCCTTTGTTCAAATCAATTCTTCAGACATTTATTGAACACGTTATGCAGAATGCACTGTTGTAAGTACTAGATGTTTAGTCTGATTTAAGAAATGGAGAAATAGTGGCTGAACTTTATGTCCATCTCAGGTATGAGAGTCCTGAAAAATTCTAAATATGAGCCTAAAAATGTATGTCTACTGCAAAAGTCTGATAGGTTCTATCTTTTTGAAATGTCATCCATAAGAAAGGAATAGAGGGGCCGGCCCAGTGGCACGGTGGTTAAGTGTGTGCGCTCCGCTTCTGCGGCCCAGGGTTTGCAGGTTCGGATGTCCAGCGCGCACTAATGCACCTCTTATCAAGCCATGCTGTGGCAGCATCCCATATAAAGTAATGGAAGATGGGCATAGATGTTAGCCCAGAGCCAATCCTCCTCAGCAAAAAAAGAAGGAGGATTGGCATCAGATGTTAGCTCAGGGCTGATTTTACTCATAAAAAAGAAAGAAAGAAATAGAGATCTATGAACCAAGTTTAGGTGATGGGGAGGATAAGATGTCCCCCAAACCAAGTACAAATCAGCATAGATCTAAAGCAAACATGGTTGATAGTGATGCACCCCAACAAGTTGGAATTTAAAAGTCAGACACCACCTGCTATGTGTGGTTATCATGGGTTGACAAGAAAGCCAGGCAAAGGAAAATATGAGACGTGTTGAATTTCAGGTAAGAAGCACAGGCTTTTTATGAAGCACTAGAACTTTGTTCTTGCAAATGTGTTCTAATTTATTATTCACTGATTAATTCTCAAAGATTTGTGATTTATTAATATAAAGCAAAGAGAACCTTATAGGTCAAACAAAAATATGATTAACATTAGCAAAACGCCAACACAGAATGTTAGAACAAATCTGCTAATTGCAAGTGTCAGATTATAGTGGATGCTTCTGTTGTTCTCCCCAGTTGAACATAGAAATAGAAATTAACCTGGCGTCAAAGACACAGAAATTAAGAATTTCCCTGATAGGGGCCGGCCCCATGGCTTAGAGGTTAAGTGCGTGCGCTCCGCTACTGGCGGCCCGGGTTCGGGATCCTGGGCGCGCACCGATACACCGCTTCTCCAGCCATGCTGAGGCCGTGTCCCACATACAGCAACTAGAAGGATGTGCAACTATGACACACAACTATCTAGTGGGGCTTTGGGGGAAAAAAAGGAGGAGGATTGGCAATAGATGTTAGCTCAGAGCCAGTCTTCCTCAGCAAAAAGAGGAGGATTAGCATGGATGTTAGCTCAGGGCTGATCTTCCTCACAAAAATAAATAAATAAATAAATAAATAAGAATTTCCCTGATAGATCACCTAGTGGATATTTTCTGTTTGCCTGATTTCCATCCTCCTATATTTGGAAAAACTGTATAGTTTTCACTAACAGTTGAACAACTCTAACAACTCATTTATTCTCAGTCCATGGAGTCTGAGATGAGCTCCTTCCCCACTGCACCCCACCTCATTTAAGAGAAGAAGTGCATGAGCCAGATTTGAGGAATCAAAGTCTGATTCAGACATAGACATGTGAGCTGAAATAGCACAGTGCTTGGGACTAAATGTATGTGTCCCCCCAAAATTCGTATGTTGAATCCCTAATGCCCAGTGTGATGGTATTTGGAGGTGGGGCCTTTGGGAGGTAATTAGATGATGAGAGTGGAGCCCTCATGAATGGGATTAGTGCCCTTATAAGAAGAAACATGAGAGAGCTTGATCTCTCTCTCTCCCTGCCATTTGAGGACAAGGCAAGATGACATCCATCTGCAAGAAGAAGGCACTCACTAGAATCTGACCATACTGACATCCTGATCTCAGACTTCCCAGTCTCCATACCTGTAAGAAATAAATTTCTGTTTAAGCCACCCAGTCTATGCTATTTGCTATGACAGGCCAAGCACACTAAGATATTCAGCCAAACAAAACAAAACAAAACAACATTCTATTCAGAGATGAAAATATTTGCAGCCAGAACTTCAATATCCATTTTACCACTGTCACAGAAAGCCATAGAAGTTGCCAGAAATACCATTTAGAGATAGAGAAACTGACTATGGTACTTTTATTTGCATAAATGGCCAAAATTATGACCATCCCTATATCTAATCCTCTTCATATGTGACTTGACAGCTCCCACTCTCAACACGAGTCAATTTCCCCAAACTCTTCAATCTAGGCTAGACTTGACTTTCTTTGACTAACAGAATGTGGCATGAATATTGTTGGGCCAGTTCCAAACTTAATCCTAGGCCTCAAGATGCCTGTATTCTTCTGTTCTTGCTCTTGGAACCCTGCCAGGGCCATGTGATCAAACGGAGGATTAGCTTGCTGAACGCTGGACATGCGGCCCAGTCATTCCTGTAGCTTCAGCTGACAGCCAGCAAACTTCAAGAAGCAAAGCCACCTAGCTGACTCACATCAAAACCATCACCAAAAGTTGAGGTCTGCTGAGATGAGAACTGCCCAGCTAGCCAGACAAAATTACTGACCTACAAATCACGAGTTGTGTAAATGTTTATTCTTTTAGCCACTAAGTTTTAGGGTAGTTTGTTATGCATTAAAATCTGATACCTTAACCAATGTAGCAGGAGAAAAATCAAGTCTTGATGTTGCTTAATCCCTGAATCCATCTGCCTTTTGACTTTTTAGTTTCATTAACGCATAAACTCCTTTTTTCCTTAATCTAGTACAAATTGAATTTTTCTGAAAATTGCAACTGAAGAAGGATCCTTGTTGACTCTCCTATTAACCAATGTGGGTGCTCCCAGTTTCCATCCCTTCAATCTATTCTACCCACTACAAATATGAACATATTACTCTGCTGCATAAAATGCCTTTGTGACTCCTTGACTCCTTTTCAATATATTTGAAAGTCTTTGCATGGTCCTTCTCAATTTATACTCTGGATAGGTCTTTACATTAATTGTCAACAGTAAGCCTGCCACATACCCCCCACACTCTGGGAATGCCATCTTACTCATTGCCCTTATATATACCAAAAACTCTACCACACCACCATACTTTTTTATGCATGATATTCTCTTTGCCAGAAATATCCTTCCCCATTTGTCTCCCTTCCTAACTTATCCGTATTTTCCAAGAATCATCTCCTTTAGTAAACATTTAATAAACATCATAGGCTTTGTAAGGAGACTATCCTCTGTGCTCTGATTTGGTGACATAGCTTTGGAGCTATCTGATGATGCTCTAATCATAGGAGACTGTGCTTGATACATTTCTTTCTCCCCAGGAGTTGGACCAGGTTCACCATATAGTAGGTGTTCAATGTGCTTTGATGAACCCACACACACATATGACCTAAAGACTTTGTTCAGTGCATTTAGAACATATCCTTTATGAGATTTAAAATTTTTAAGGTACAACTTTACTGAATGATTTGGCTGTTCCCTGTTCCTTTCCAATTAAAATGGATAAGCAGCTATTAATAAAATTACTGAAAAATTAAACTCCAGAATTTTATTAAAATTTTAATCCAAGTGAAAAGATATTTGGAGGATAGTCAAGGAAGCATATCTATGAAATAGAAATTGCCATCAGGCACAGTTATTAATTGCAGACATTTAAATATATTACAAGATCCAAAAAGACCTCAAATGACATCTAAGGGTTAATTGCTCTTTGCTCCTGGTTCCTTGAACTGTTCTCTGTATAATTGTGCTAGATGTTTCTTATTTTGCATTTTTATTTTCATATAAATCAACATCTGTCCTTCTTTAATTAGGATACTCTACATTCTTCACACTTGTGATTTTTAATAATTTTACCCAATGCTCTATGTTGATTGCGTTTTTTTACCTACACAAAATTAGACTTTTCCAAAGCCTAATATCCTTACAGTGTTATGCCCTTGAAAACATTTCTTTTTATATGAAATTTGAGAAGCCTTTTGAGATGGTTAGATTAGTACGAAGTGGAGGTAGCACACATCCAAAAAATCATCAGGGGAAATTTTCTATATGGAATGTTGGCATAAAATGACAAAGGAAGAAGAAAATTGGCACTTTTAACTGATTTAATAAAGTTGACCACCAATGGTAGAAAATTAAATTTTCAGCATTTAAGGTACAAATTAAACACTGTGTTTTATGCTATCTGAATGTTAAACATACTTTCTAAAATAGGGCTGTATTTGTAAAAACAATTCAAGTAAGTTTATTAAATTCTGTTTATAAAACAACAAAATAAAGTATATAGTTTTGCCCATAAAAGAGAGCTTCACATTGTTTGACTTTACCTTTTCAGAGTTTTTCAAATTTCCTCGGTTGTGAGTAGACACAAACTATTGGGGGAACACTGTCAAAAACCAGCAAATAGTCTTCACTTAAAACCAAAATGTATTAGTGTGGTTAACTTCTAGTTGCTGATGACTCATTGAAAACATTAATCTTATTTTATTTTTTTCTTCCATAATTTGGAATCACTAAGGGAGCTCTTATCTCTATTAGATTGTAAGAGCTATTTCATATTAAACTGTAAGATTGCAGAATATTCGTTTCATTTTTTGTGTTATGTCCCTCGATGTGCCTTCCATAGCAGAGGTATCTGAAAATGCACGCTGAATAACACTGAATGTTTTATTTTCTTTAAATTTGAAACTATTCAACAACATCTGAGTGGCACACTGGAGTAAGACTAGGTTTGGAACCAGTAATCCTGGCCCTGTTTCCATAAACCTGGGGAATATTTTTGATTTCTCTGAGTCTGCTTCCTCAACTGAAAAGTGGAGCCTATAACAGCACAAGTGTTGCCCATGGTGCAATGTTATGTGAAAGATAAGCAGATATAAAGCAGCTGTCACTGCTTTGATATACATAATGCCTTATCACATGAAAAGGGATATCAAAATTGAAATATTAGATGGTATTTTTGTCTCCCCAAAATCTGAGTCATGAGGTATCTCTCACAACATTGGCAAAACAGGGGATGCAAATGTTAACGCCAAGCAGATGAAACAGATTATGACTTTGTTCATAAAATATATCACTAGTTTCTGGTAGTGTATACACATATATAATATATATATATTATACATATATTCCAATATATGTATTCTCAGATACTATTTGTATGTATTTGTGTGTCTGTGTGTATATATACATCAACAATATTTGAAGATGTTGCTTCTTATCTAAGAGGACTGCCTTAGGAATCAAATGATGCAATATAATAACATTCACATAAGCTTTATCAACCCAATAATTGCTGAATACATACAGTTGTCATTGATAGAATTATGGTTTCTATTTATTAGAAGGTCAGCACTCAGTTCTTAAATGAAATAAGAAAAATCAAGCAATCAAGTACAGAAGAATTAAAGCTGAAGCTTCTGTCCTAAAAAGTAACCTAAATGATAAAAAAAAAATTAAATCTAATAAGGCAAGATAAAAATGAAAAGTGAAAGATGGATGTGGAATCATTATGTCACAAGAGTATAATGATGAAAATGGCAGAATCAGGTAATAGTGAAATTAAATAGTAGGCTTCTGGTTCAACAATGCACCTGATTAAGCACCTACAAGGTAGTGTCTCCCAAATTCTCATAAAAGAAAAAAATATTAATATTAATAAAAATAAAGCATATAAATTTGGGAAAAAAAACACTGAAGTCCCCGAACAAGCACTAACAGTCTAATGTCAGAAACTAGAAAAGATCCTATGTAATAGGCATATTATTATTAAAAATTACGCAGATACTGCCATGTGAAATAGATGTCTGCCCAAATCATGAAGGTAAGGTAGTTTATACCTCCTCTATCCCCCGTCCTTGTCAATGAGCTACAGAAAAGCGGATAGTTATCTCTCTCATGAGAGGGTTATCGTGTAGGTTGCTAGAATCAGTCCTTGCAGGTCTGTTTAAAGGCAAGTTAATTAAGAGGAGAGCAACCCACCCAGTCTTACAAAATTATTTTTTTGAAAAGCTGAATCTACAACCTATATCTTCTTTATCCCTTCTTGATACTTAATACTGCAGAATACAACTCCCATTTGTAATTGGCTTTAATAAATAATAATAATAAAATAATAATAACATAAATGCAAATTTTTTTCCAGAACATATTCACAAACACAGTAGGCATGTACCTATTTGCTATCTTGATCTTACTTCTCATGCTAGGATGATCCCATTCTCTTCCGGAAAAAATACAATAGTTTAACTAAGTAGGAAATGACCAGAAGTATTCATGACCACCAAATTATTTCTAACAGAAATGCCAATTTCCAGCTCATTAATTCAATATTCTACCCTTGTCTGACTTTCAAACACAGAATCTCCTGCCCAACTGCAAGCGTCATGAAAGAGTTTTAAGGCTAATGAAGAGATTATAAAACAGATGACATTTAAAATCCCACGCCAAAATAAATATTTCATTTGAAAAGAGAAAGAGAAAGGAGGTATAGACACAGGTGAATGACAGGTTTAAACACACACTTATGTCCACAAATGTCATCATTCATGCCATTCGTAATCGTTGGAAGTAAAATACTGATTTATCTATTTCCTCTCCGTACACTGCAAGCTCTTACAAATACATAATGAGCATGTTGAATTCTCATAAATGTAGAGTAGTTAAGCAGGCAGTCTGCAGTCAAACTGTGGAGGTCTAAATCCTAGGCCCTCCATTTTATACTTGTGAAATCTTGGGAATATTATTTAACCTCCTTGTGCCTTACCTTTTTTCATCTGGGCAATAGGGCCAAGAATAAATTTCACTTCATAGAACTGCTGTGAGGGCTAAAAAGGACTTAATAAATAAAAGCACTTAGAATCACACCTGGAGGTCCACAGTAAAGTCTCTATAAAAGATACCTATTCTTTTACATTGCCAGAGACCACAATAATATCTGGTTTATTCTTTCTTTTCTCTATATACCTTATTTTTCTTTAACTAAATGTTTTTTGTTTTTGAGATGCCTTGCCCGTCTTGCATTTCCGTCGTTATTCTGAGAAACATGAGAGGCTATGGCGCTGAAAAACATGTATTTTGAGTAAGTTATGCAGACTAGCTCCCTCTTGAGTCCAGGAGGTAATCAAAGAAAAAGTATTGTAGGGGAAAGCAAAATGACAGAACCAGATCAACTTGATTGACTCTTCAATCTGAATGTGTTATGCAAATGAGATTTTCACTTCCAAGCCAATGGGATAGAACTTGGTGAAAGAAATGAACATGGAACTATGCTCTTTCTTTACACAGGTCCAGCCAAGGGAGGCAAGAGGTGAGGGTGGTCTCAGGAAAGCTTACCCATGCAACCCCGGAGCAGACATTATGTCTCTTCAGAGCTAGCTACTCAAAACATACTGAGCATCAGACTTAGGAGTTTATTGGGCATGGGCAGTGTGTCTTTCTCATCTCAATGTGTTGCTCAGTACTTATTATAGAGCCCAACACATGTTAGGAGCTGTGAGAATGCTTGCCCAATGACTAGTGTATATTATTAAGAGTATGGGTCTAAATATTTTGATCTACCTGCAACTTGGTGAAAGCCCTTTGTACCTAGTACAAGACTTAGCTACTTGTGGTAACCAAAGTACCTGCCCCATATCCAGCCCCACTTTCTGCCATATCTGATTTTCATGAACCACATATTTTACTTCTCTCTCAGTAGATTTATCCTTGCCCTGGTCCTTCAAAAATCCAGGCTTTGGGTAGAAAGGAGTAAACAACCTTAGCAGGAGTAACCTTTCCCCAACTCCAGCTTCATACAATTCATTGAAGTTTAGAGTTTAAATATTCCTATTCTTTTATTTTTTTTGCCATGTGTATTAGTTATTTATTGATGCACAGCAAATTACTTCAAAATTTAGCAGCCTAAAACAAATATAAACATTTATCATCTCACACGTATTCTGTACATAAGGATTTAGGAAGCAGCTTGGCTGGGCTGATCCAGCTCCAGTCTCTCATGAGTTGAAGGTGAGATGTCAGTTGGGACTGCAATCATCTGAAGGCTTGACTGGGGATGGAGGATCTATTTCCAAGATGGTTCATTCACATGGCTGTAAAATTGGTGCTGGCTGTTGGCAGGAGACCTCAATTCATTGCCACATGGACTGCTTATATTTAGTTATGCCTGGGCTTAGGTTAGTGCTTAAATCTCTACTCATGGCAGTGCCCCCTCTGGTAATCAGAGACTCTATACCTATGTTCTTCTCTCTTCCTCTAAGAAGCCTTATTAGTGAATGAAGTACATATAATACAAAAAGACTACAAGAGATTAGCATAAATTAAATACCTCGAGGCCTTGTGGGCACTTATTAAATGCACATCACCAATCCTGAGGGAAAAAGAGGCTCATTTTCTATCCTCAAGGAGATCAAATCCTGGTTGAGGAATAGAGTTTGCAAACACCCTGCACTACTATATCTCATTGTTGGTTGAGTTCTCAGTTTCTTCAATAGATTTTAAGCCTCTGATAGTAGTGGTTAAGATACTCATCTGCATTTGTAATATGCAGCAATTGTCTTATAAAATTGTAGGTTTTATTAATTTAGTCAGTAAATATTTGTTGAGCAACTGCAACAGATGTATTCAGGATAGAAACACATGTGTAAAAAAATAATCCGAACCAGCGAACCCCGGGATCCGAACCAGCGAACCCCGGGCCGCCACAGCGGAGCGTGCGCACTTAACCGCTTGCGCCACCGGGCCAGCCCCAGGAACATCTTTTAAAATACTGAAAGAAAAGAAAAAAAAAAAAAAACTATCAACCTAGGATTCTATGCCCAGTGAAAATATCTGTCCTAAAGAACAGCAATATGAAGACTTTTTCAGATACACATAAACTGAAAGTATTCATCATTAGCAGACCTGTATTACAGAATTGTTAAAGGAAGCCACTCACACAGAAGAAAAGTGTTATTAGATGAAAATATAGATCTACAAACAAGAATAAGGACCATTGGAATGATAACTACATGTGTAATCATTTAAGGAAGAAATGATATTAACTCTACACAAACTCTTTCAGATATCTAAACAGAGTAACCCTTTTTCCAACTCATTCTATGATTACATTGATACTAAAACCAAACAAATTTATTACTAGAAAACTGAAGCCAATAATCTACAAAAGACTAATGTATAATGATCAAATGGAGTTTAATACAGGAATGCAAGGTTGAATTATGATTTGAAAATTAATAATGCAAATCATCATTTTAATTCACTTATAATTAAAAAAGAATAACAATATATGACCATCTTAATTGATACAGAAAACAATATTTGACAAAATCCAATATCCATTTCTGAAAAAACAAAAAACAAAAAACTCTCAGCAAATTAGGGACAGAATTGAATTTCTTTAAACCTGATAAAGGTTATCTATAGGTGACATCATAATTAAAACTAAAATATTTTAGTTTTAGAATAATTTAATGATTAAATAATAATTACTATTAAATAATAATTTAATTGATAATTAAATTATTTAGTTTTGGAGAAAAACTAAAATTATTTTCCCCTAAAATTGGGAGCAAGATAAGAATGTTACCTCTTCTATTCAAGACTGATCCAGAGGTTCTATTCAGTGCAGTAAGGTAAGAAAAAGAAAGAAAACAGATTGAGATTGAAATGCAAAAATTAAAACTCTCTGTATTCACTAACAACATGATTGTCTCTGTAGAAAACAATCTACAAAATGTGAGTAGAAAAAATAAATGAGTTTAGAAAGGTTATAGGATATAAGCAATATTGAAATCTACAACATGTAAGTGAGAGAAATTAAAGAAACCCTAAATTAACAGAGAGATATGCCATGTTTTTAGGAAAAAAAAAGGAAAATATCTGTATGACTTTGGTCTTACATGTAATGCCAAAAGCACAATTCTTAAAATAATAAATTAACAAATTTGGCATCTGATCTTCCAAGACACTATTAGGAGAATAAGGAGACAAGCCATAGACTGGGAGAATATCTATGGAAAGCCCATATCTAATAAAGGTCTTGAACCCAAAATATATAAAAACTGTCAAAACTCAACAAAAAGAAAACAACCTAATAAAAAAGGCAAATATTTGCAGAGACATTTCTTCCAGGAAGATATACAGATGTCAGTTATGCACATGAAAATGTCTTCAATTCATTAGTCATTACAGACATGCAAATTTAAACCATAAAGAAATATGACTGCACACATGGTGGAATGACTAAAACCGAAAAGATTGACCATACCAAGTGTTGTCTAGGATATTGATAAATTGGAGCTTTCAAACATTCCTGGTGGGCATGGAAAATGATACAACGAATTTGGAAAACAGTTGATCAGTTCTTAAAAAGTTGTATATACACTACCATATGATTCAGCCTCAACTTATTCTGTTATTTACTCCCCGAAATGATAGCATATTTTCATACAAAGACTTTAACACAAAGATCACACACTGTATGATTCAACTTGCATAAAATCCTACAAATGCAAACTAAGGTCTGGGGACAGAAATTAATTCACTGGTTGGCTGGGGACAGAGGAAGGGAAGGAGGAGGAGATTACAAAGTGGAAAAAGGAAACTTCTGAGGGTGATGGATATGTTTATTACCTTGATTTTTGTGATAGTTTCACAAATGTCTATGTATGTTAAAATACCTAATTATGCACTTCAAATGCACACAGTTTATTATATGTCAATGATGGTTCAATAAAGTTTGTTGAAAATAAAATGAAACAAAGTAAAATATATTTGGCTGATCTGTTAAGGAAGACAAGGGCCAAAGCAAGGATTTCAGCACGAAAAGCAATTTCAGTAGCTCAGGTAAGATATTATTGTGGTTCAGTCTACGTGTAAACATTGAGGGTGGAGCACAATGGTAAGAGTCCAGATATATTTGTTAGAAGAGCCAGTATGATTTTCTGATAGATTGGATGTGGGGTGTGAAAGAAAGAAGGTGTCCAAAATAACTCCAAAATGTTTGCCTGAGCATTTAAAAATATATAATAGATGTAAATAGAGATTTTATTGTAAATATGTAAATATGATTTTATTCAGTAGACTGAATAAAAGCAGGTTTTGTTTTGGGGGCTTATCAGAAGTTCAATTGTTGAGAGGTTAATTCTACATGTCAATTAGATATTGAAATGGGGATGTTTAGAAGACAGTTGGGCACATATATTTGAAGTTCAGGAATGAGGCCTGGATGACAGATATAAAATTGGCAGATGGCATAGAAAAATATAATGGTAAAAATAGTAGTCATAACAGCTACCAGCACGTATTGAGTGTTTACTGGTGCCAGGATAAATGTTTTAAGCCCATTTCAATCAATCTTCTCTGAAGCCCTGTAAAGTCAGAACACTGACTTTGGCCCAAATCTTATGGATGAGCAAACTGGGCTTTAAAGCAGTTAAATTGTCTAGAGTAGTAAGTAGAGAAGAAAGAGCTCATGACAAATCTCTGAAACCGAAGACTGAATTCCTAACCCTTAGACTGTTCTGTTATCTACTGCAAAGCAAATATTTTCTTCAACACCAGATGGGAATGAGTGGAGAGATGTATGGATGAAGGAATGGATGGATAAAGCAATTGGTGTAAATCTAAACGAAACAACTGTTAGCAAAAAGCACTCAGTGCTCCAAGAAGGCGAGGGAAGGGAATTCTGACTGAGGAGATTTGAGAAGTCAACACAGAAGGATTAGAATGAGTACTACAAATAATAGGATGTTGCCAGGTAGAAAAAAAGGAGAATATTCGGCAGTATAGATGACAGGACAGTAAGAGCAATGACTTGAGACGTTAAATGGCCTGTCAAGATGAGACAGAGATGAAGAGTGAGATTTGGCTGGGCCATAGGGGCACAGACAGAAGTGGTGGGAGAGGCATTTAAAGAGATCTGAGGGAAGCTGGTGTTGCCGTGCCTGGCATGACATGTTAATATACTTCACTCAGATCTGCTGAGGTTGGAAAGGAAGACTGTATATTGGTCACACATTGTCATGCTTAGAGAATATGATTAAATAAAATCTGTGACCAAGCAACTCTTTAAAACCCAAGAAAGTGCCTTGCAACCATCAGTCACTGACTATTTATTGATAAAATTAAGAGAATCTGTCACATATAATATATACCTTTTGAGATTTCTGGTTGTACCTTACTATCACTATAATTACTATTTTCATCGAGAGGAAAATATGAGATTTTCAAGATCTTACATCTGCTTATTTAGTGTAATACTGCATTTTGAGTTAATTCTTTCTTTGTAATGTGACAAATTTCTGTTGTATTATAATGTTAATGTATATTAAAATATTTTAGTATATATAAACATTTTAATATACACAGTGAATATTTTAGTAACTGAAATGACCTCAGGAGTTTCCTAACTACACAGTTTGTTTTTCCTATTTTTAAGATAACAGCACTGAGACCCAAGTAAGAGCCCAGCTCAAAAGGTAACCATGTTGGGTAACTCCATCCTCCTTTATACCTTGTGAGTAAAAATAATCCCTTCTTTTTGTTGGAAAAATAGCCAAGAAAATAAGGGCTAAGTGTGATATTAAAATTTTTGCATTCTATTTTTTTTTCGTCATTATCATTTTCATAAGCTAAGAGCTTCATGACTCAGATATTACAAGCATCCTTCATCTCCACTTGGACCCTCTGTTCTATTTGGTCAAACTCGGTCCTCGTGAATTTCACCCTTGTGGTCATTACTATGTAAATATTCTGCAGTTTTATTATTTCTATTTTGTTTTTCGTTTGTTTTGCAAAAAGAAGTTGCATGAATATATATTATATTACTCATAAAAAATATATATATACACCCTCAAAGTTTACCAACCTAACTTACTTTATTTCACTTTTACCATTCAACAGTGACATCTAGACTTTTCTCTTTGATAATAATTCCCTGATAAGCAATTCTTCCACACTTAACTGGAATTGCACAGTGGTTTAAAATTCAAATAAAGAGAAAGGGACACACATAACTCTTACTTCTCAAAAACCGACATGCTTGAAATTGCCACCACATGCCTCCTAATGAAATTGGTGAGGCCTGATTATTGGGAAAAAATACATAAAATACGATAAAATAAAAAATTTAAAATGATCAATGCAATTGCTAAATCGATTGATCAAAGTAATGATTTAAAGATATTTGCATTTTTCTCTCTACAGCCCAAAGGCAAACTCGGAACTGATATGAATATGACTGAACTGCAATTGAGAAATCTTGAATTTTCTTACATAGAAAGTATAAATTTACCAGAGGCCAAGATAAAGATTTTTCTTATCGTCACATTCGTTTTTACACATCTGAGGGGTTGGTACATTGTTCTTGTACTTCTCTCATATAATCTCCCCCATTTGGTAGGGGATGTGGAGAAAGCAGTGTCCCTGATTCGTCAGACTACAACACAGACAGCATAGACCTTGGGTGGAATGGCTCATCTGCCACCTTTGCAAGGTGAGCATAAGGAAAACAGACTACTAGAGAGCGAAGAGGGCTGGGGAGAAAAGTGAGATGAGGCAGTGCAGAAAGGAGATGCGTAAAAAAATGAGATTATGTAGGTGGAGAACGATTTTGTTGTTGCTGTTGCTGATGTTGTTCGTATATTTTACCTCCTGTTAAAACCAAAAACAAAAACATCTTATGGTTTTCGAAGCAAGAATCCTGCCACCCAAGAAATAGTTATTCTAAATATATCAGACCACTTGAGGGCACTGTGGCACTGCATTTTGGTCAAATGACCTTTTAAAACTCAATTCTGGGAGAATAATCTAGTTTTTCAAAACCCAGGATGAGCAGACACAGGTACACTGGGGTGGTGTCTGCATGTGGATGGGCATAGCTGTGTGGACATATGAATCGGTTAGTGCACTGCTGAGGCAGCTCCAGGGCCAGAGATGGCTTTCTACATCCGGCCTTCACTGCACGCTTCAGAGATTTCCTTTATTGGTTGATCAGGCTGAACTATGATATTATGAACTTCCAATTGCAGTGTTAATGGATCATTTTTGGCATTTCCCACTCATTAGAATCTGTGCCAGTGTGATGGATTAATTTAGGGGCATTTTCTGTCCTTGGTATAATCATTGGGAAGGAAATGAGAATGGCTGGCTGCTGCATTGGGTAAATTACAGCACAGGGTCCAGAACTTAGATGTGAAAAAGGAGAGACAGAGAGAGAGAGAAGAGACAGAGGAAAGAGAGGGAGAGAGAGGAGGTTGGAAAGACAGAGTGTGTTCATAAGGCTTAGCTGAGCAAAGGTAAGTCTCAGCTTGCTGGCTGGGATCAGAATCCACATGCAGGTCACAATGGAATGCAGTGCTAATACTGGAAAATGTTTAAATGTATGCTAATATAGCTGGATCCTCTCACGCAGTAATTTTCCTTTTTATTAAAAATCAACTGACTGCAATAAAAATCATGGAGCCTTTTTATTTGCCATTCGCATTTTTTTACATTTATAATTCTTGTAGTAAGAGAAATATCAGACCTGTTTTAGTCCTGTTTCTAAAATAACCTATATCAGTAAATGTGTTTTATAAACATATATTGAACATCTATATTGCGCTCAGCACAGTTATAACGATGAGAAGCACAGAAAGTCTTAAGAGCTCCTCCTCCTCTTACTGAGGACGTTCTTTGAATAAACTGAAATATTTTTTAAACAAATGAAATAGTAGTATAATATGAATTGGCTTCCCATGATCTCAAGTTTTTCATCTCCTAAATTTATTTAAAAGCTATAAAATTCTGATTCTACATTCTTTGTCTTGATTGAAGAAGCTTGGGATTCAAAAGCAGCCTCCAACCTCACTCATTTGACTAATTAAAATTGCCAATAGCCTTGAAAAAGTCCCCTGTGGCACAGATAAAATAGTGAGCATAGCCTTAGTTTTTGACATACGTTGAGAAATTAGAAGTAACCCTGTTACCAGAGAAAAAGGAAAGACCAAAGTAGAGAGTGTGACAGAGATAAAAATAAAAAAAGAATGTAGGAAAGAAACACTTATTTAAATATTAATAAATGACAATGAACTTTTAATACAGATTCACATAAATGTGGAATAATGAAGGCTTTGATGGGTCTATAACATGGCTCTGTATATCATAAAACATGGAGGATGAAACAAAGGTGTAGAAGACAGTCTCAGAATGTCATTAATGAATGATGAGAAAAAAACACAAAAGAGGAAACTGGCCATGTAGATTTATGCTGAGATCTTTAATAAGAAGTGCTTTCTGCTTCAAATAAGAGGATTCTGTAAATTACAAAGAATAGGAAAGAACAAATCTGTGATCGATAAGAAGCGGTTATATAGGAAACGACAGCTAAAAGGCAAACTGAGCTAGTTTAATGAAAATCTAAAGGAAATTATCTGAAATTTTATAAAGAAGCCAAACTGGATGGATAATTTTAGAACAAGGTGATGAACTGACTTTTTAAAATATTTGCTCCTCAGAAACTTCCTCAGCAGGTAGAAAGCACCCTGTCAATGCTAGTGCCGAATAGAGACAAGAGAACCATTTGATGGGATGTTGTAAAAAGAACTTTTAAATCAGTTAATGGTTTAACTTATTTCTTCCTTAGGGTAATATTAGTCCTAAGATCTGTGAATATTTTCCAATTACACATTTGAAAATATTTATATGTGAATATTATGTGCCAGTCATAGTAGTAGGCATTGTTGATACCAGGATAAAGACAATCAGCATATACTTTCTTTTTTTTTTTTTTTGTGAGGAAGATCAGCCCTGAACTAACATCTGATGCCAATCCTCCTCTTTTTGCCGAGGAAGACTGGCCCTGGGCTAACATCCCTGCCCATCTTCCTCTACTTTATACGGGACACCACTACAGCATGGCTTGACGAGCGCTGCGACAGTGCGCACCGAGGATCAGAACCTGCAAACCCCGGGCCGCTGAAACGGAGCGCGTGGACTTAGTTGCATCCCCGGGCCAGTCCCTCAGCACATACTTTAAATAAAGATATACACATATTCATAGACAAGAAGATCATACCAATGAGAATATCATACCAATGAGAAGGGGCACCATATTGATCCATAGGTTTAATGCAGTGAAATTCAAACCCTAGGGGGGATGTTTTGAGGAATTTGAGAAGGTGATTCAAAATTTTATATAAAAAAACATAAGCATTGAAGAAGCATATTGCATGGTTTTGACACAGGGATAGATAAACTGACCAGTGCAAGACAATAGATATTACAGGAACTGACTCAGGGGATATGCAAACTTAAAAAGTCTACCTATTTAGCGTGCTGATCATCGCAGAAAGAGGATATCATTTAATAAACAGTGTTGGGACAATAGGTTATACACATATTAAAATTAAACTAGATCTCTATGTATAAAACACACAAACACACACACACACACAGATAGACACAGCATACACTCCAAATGGAATGAGAATTTAAATATGAAGCCCAAACCCCTAACACTTTCAGAGGAAAATATACGCGAATACCTATACTGCCTCTTGGAAGTAAAAGGGTTACCTGAGTAATTCACATCAAAACTAACATAGAACTGAAGTTTCAAACATTTAGTTACATTCAAATTAAGAAATTATGTTCATCAAATCATACCATAAAGTAAAAAGGAAGCCAACAAATAGGAGAAATAATTGTAGCATATATAATTAATAAATAATAAAGGTCTCGAATATACAAAGAACAATGGAAAATCAATAAGAAAAAATAAACTTTTTTATTTTTAGAAAATGTCAAAAATCATGAACAAGCATCTCTCTGACAAAGAAAAGGAATGGCTGAGGAACGTGGGGACAGATGCTCAATCTTACTGAATATCAGGAAACTGCAAATTACAATCCATTGCATACTCAGTAGACCAGTGAAAATTAGAAGTCTGATAATACTGAATGCTGAAAAAGATATGAGTAAAGAGGAGTGTAAAGTGGTATAACCATTTTAAGTAATAGTTTTGAATTATTTCACAAATTTTAGTATTTGTGTAATTTATGACCTTGCAGTGAAATTCCTAGGTAGAAACCTTAGAGAAATTCTGACACGTGGGCACCAGGAGATCTATAAGGGAATTGTCATAACAGCTTTGTTTGTAATAGTTAGGAGCTGGAAAAAAGCAAAAATTCATAAATCATCACTTTAATTGTGATATACTTGTTCAATGGTAAATTATCCAAGCACAAAAATCGGTTAACTAAGCTACAAAAAACAACAAGGGTGAACTTTAGTTTTATAATATTCAATAAAAAAGGGAGTCACATGAGATTACATACTGTAGCATAACATATTAATAAAGCTCAACAGAAGCAAACTAAAATTTTTAAAAAGACATTAGGAAATGTCTTGAAGGGAGAAATTCTCCATTTTAATACTTTACACTAAGGTCACAAATAGCAATTATTACTGTACCCCTGCACTGGGCTTGCTATAGATATTATTTAACTAAACTCACATATACTTTTAAGAAAATGTGAGAACTGTATGAACAAATGGTAGTGAAAAAGACCAAGGACCTGGCAAACTACTCATAAGCAAAGCAATGTCCCTATGCCTAGGCATATGATTTTTAAACACATATGTCATTGGCCTTGACCTCAGATGGCTAAGAGTTGAGCAGAGGAGGTCTTTGCATATATAGTTGTATTAGTCAGGGTTCTCCAGAGAAACAGAACCAACAGGATATATCTATATAGGAAGATATTTATTATAAGGAATTGGCTCACATGTTTATGAAGGCTGAAAAGTCCCAAACTCTGCAGTTAGCAAGCTGGAAATAGTGTAGGTCCAAGTCCAAAGGCTTGAGAACTGGGCGAGCTGATGGTTAAGTACTAGTCCAAAAGCCAGCAGGCTCAAGACGCAGAAGAGCTGATGTTTCAGTTCAAGTCCAAAGGCAGAAAAAGACCACTGTCACAGCTCAGGCAATCAGATAGAATGAGTTCCCTCTTACTTGCAGAAAGGTCAGTCTTTTTCTTTTATTCAGGCCTTCAACTGATTAGATGAGGACCATTCACGTTAGGGAGAGCAATCTGCTTTACTCAGTCTACTGATTCAAATGTTAATTTCATCCAGAAACACCCTCACAGACACACCTAGAACAATGTTTGACCAAATGTCTGGGCACCTGTGGCCTAGTCAAGTTGACACATAAAATATATCACATCACAATCCTGGCATATATGTCATAGGAATATGGGCAGATATTGACTGATGGCATGGACAAGAAATAATATAGGAATTAAGGGAGGGCAAGTACTGTGGAGCTAGAGATCAGAAAAAAAAAGGGCTGGCCCGGTGGCACAAGTGGTTAAGTGTGTGTGTGCTCCACTGCAGCAGCCCGGGGTTCGCCGGTTCGGATCCTGGGCGCGCACCAGCGCACCAACGCACCGCTTGTCAAGCCATGCTGTGGCGGCATCCCATATAAAGTGGAGGAAGATGGGCACGGATGTTAGCCCAGGGCCGCTCTTCCTCAGCAAAAAGAGGAGGATTGGCAGATGTTAGCTCAGGGCCGATCTTCCTCAAAAAAAAGAAAAGAAGAAGAAAAAAAGAAAAAAATATCCACATATGGTCAGGATGGCTTACATAAATGAGGACCATAATTTATATGTTAATTCACTTATTTTACTTAATTTGATTTGTTCTGAGTGCTGTCATTCTCCAAAACCTGCAGGACTTAAAATACCCCTCAATTCAAATGCATTACTTCCAAGGATCCATTGTCACTGGTCTCTAATTTCTTCCACACCTCACCACACAAATGATTTTACACATTCACAGCCCCAGGCCAGTCCCAGTGTCATGAGCAACATCCATTATTTTCCCATTTACTGTCTGCGTTTGATATTTTCTCTTTTCACCTCTGCACTTGCTCTTTCCCTAGCCTACTCTGTAACCTGTTATGCTTTCTTGTCGAGTATCTCTGGTTCGGGTTTTATGAGAGTTGACACCAAGAGCAAGGAGGTTTGGAAGAAAGTGAGGGCAGGGTTTATGTCTCTCTGGCCTCTCTCCGCTAGGAAACAACTCACGGTTTTCTGTTTTGCTTCCTCAACATGCTCCTTTATGTCTCAGAGTCTTGCTAACCTTGTTTTTGCATTATTCCTTGTTGGTTTTCATAAACCCTATCCACACCTCTCCAATAGTCCATTTATTGAACTCTGCTATGATTAGCATATATTTTCTATCCAGACTAGATGGATACACCACTCATCCCATATTATTCAGGTGATTTCAACTTGCCTTTGAGAGACTTGCCCTCTACTCACATATTATAACTAAGGTTGCCACCACCCTGGATTCCAGAGGTGACAATGTGACACAGTTCAAGCTCCTTAGTGTATTCCCATCACTTTATCACTATACTTGTCTCAAGAAGGATATATGACCAAAGTCAGGTGAATATGTCTAAATATGAGGATTTTATTTTATTTTATTAATATATTTTAAGAGCCAAGAAGAACCTCTCTTTCCACTAATGTTGCCTAGCTGGTAGGTCATAAACCTGGACATGTTGGTGGCTGTTTTGCTAGAGTGAAGGTAGAGCTTGCCTGAGAAGAAAACCAAAACAGAAAATCAGAACAAAAAGATGAATCTGGACACATATGTACCCTGTGCTGGACAGCCAGCCTGCCTTTGGACTTTTAGCTTCTTTCCTCCTTAAGTCAGTTTGAACTGTGTTTTTTGTCATTTGCAACCAAATGTTTTATGACAAACAAACACTTCTCTCACACATTTTTCATGAATGCAGATTCTGTAACAAGAGCGTGGTGAGTAAGAGTGTTTCACTTCAGGTCTCTTGTTCTCTGGTGTCGGGTGATGTTTGTGACTCACTACCTACCACCTTTCTTTTTTTCCGGAAAGTCTCAGCTCTACATCCATTTTAGATTGTGGAACTCCTTGGAACCCTCATCTTCCTGACCCTCATTCTTTCTCATCAATTTTTTTCTCATCCATTTCTTATGGTCTCATAAAACATACTTGGGAATATCTTTCTTAATCACTGAGCACTCTCTATGTGTGACTTGTTATAACTTTAGTGCTACTTATCAAATATTAGCCCATATTTTCTTCAAAAGCTCTACACCTCCTAGATACTCTTGATTGTACAACTGGACACCAGCTGACCCATTCTTGCCAACACTTAATCCACTCAATGTTAAATCAGTCAATCCCCAGAATTAATAGTTGTTTTTCTATAATGACTGGAATATGTTCCAGTGCTTTGATATATATAATTTATTAAACAATTGTCTCTTTATGCAATACTTTAGATTATTTTGTTTTCTTCTTTTATATTATTCATAACACTATAATAAGCACTTCATTAATGTACTTTTTGCTTTTATTGAATTATATATTTAGATAAAATAGTGGAATAACTTGATTGATGATTAAAAATATCATTAGAGCTCTTGCTGCAAACTACAATATTGCTTTACAAAAGAGTAAAGGATATAGGAAATGAATGAGTATACTAGTCTATAACATTACCAATGTTGGGTGACATCTTGAAATTGCTACTTTCTTAGGTATAAGACAATGTAATTCTGTTATTTTTATTTTTTATTACCTTTGTAGATGCATATTTGGCATTATAGTTCCTTTTATATAATAAATGAAACTTATGCATTACATAGGAAGTAAAGGGAAATCAACTAAAAATAAATAATATGAGGAAAACTGTGGTTATAAGAACAAATGATATATACAATAAAGAGTAAAGCAGAAACATAAATTAGCAATATAATTTGTCATAGAGTTGAAAAATCTTTCCTTGACATGGCATTTAGCATAAAGTAGAGCAAAATATGTTCCATAATTTGTTCTATAAATTTTTTATCATTATTAATTTCAAATTTTCACAGAATGATTCAAGCCAATGATATAGGCTTTATGATTTGTATTTTTTTTTTAGCACAATCCATCACATTAATGAAAATTGAGGACCAAGGCATTACATTTGAGCAGTGGTAGGGGCAGTGAGTCCTTAGATTCCATTCAGATATGTTGTGACCCAAACGGAACATATGACCCATGTGACTCTTCCCTCACCACACTACTTAGGCAGTGAGCATGTGATTTGAAGTAAAGTTGAAAGTTGATGAAGAGCATAATAAAGTTAGCTGTGCCAGGTTTTGGTGGTCAGTTATAATACTATACAGGAGAATCATGAACCAATGTTTTCTTTCCTTAATCAACACATTTTGGGCACACTCATTTGGGAAATTTAGTGCTACACAATTCTGTAGAATTTTTTTTTTTTCCTTTTGACCTATGTAGTGAGTTAAATAGATGGGGAGAACCATGTTGCAGCCAGATCGTTGTAAAGAGGTCTAGACTGGGAGTCAGATGGTCTGGGTTCTAACCCTGGCTATACAGTTTACTCTCTACGGGTCTTTGGTAAAATGCTTGACTATTTAAAATGATAAATTTCCTTGTATGCTGAATGGGGATAAGAAATTCTTCCTTAACAAGTACACAGGGCTTTGTGAGGGTCAGGTATAATGCCCATTTGAAACTAAAGCCCTACATGAAGATAAATCTTTCTTCCTATTTGCATCTCACCATCTTCTACATTGAGGGATAGTTTTGTCCAATTGTGTTGCACAGAGAAATACGAACTGAATTCATTAATTCATAGTGAATTTATCTTTGTATGTCCTCTCAGCAAACACACCCTTTGTGCTGTCTGATTCTAAGAAAGCATTTCTCCATAAATAATTGTTGTTGAAGCCAAGGGCCTTCCAACTACTGGAATTGCAATCACGTTAGACAAGCATGCCCTCCATAATGCTGTCATTGTTAATAAGACCTTAGAAATAGACATTGAATAATGGAATTTTGAAATGGAAGAAAAAATATGTCTCTATATTCTGGCAGGCCTGTGCTCATATATGAATGTGAACAGACATTTGCAGACAATATTATCAAAAGTTCATGAGCAATAATTGTAGTCTTCACTTGATTCCTCATATTGCCAGTTTCTCTCAAGATTAAATGTGAAAAATGCATCTGAAATATATTTAACGTGCTATCCAGAAAGCATTGTGGAAGATAGATTCTTCAAAACTGTTTTCAGACTCAATTGAAGATTAACTACATGAAGAGGTGGAGATGATTGTAAGCGATTGTAAAATCTGTCATGAGAAATCTATTATTGAGCTTCTGTATATCTAACTGCTAATTAGCTGGTAGCATATGCAGACACATATATGCAGACACATCCACTCTCTCTCAGAGAGTCTACATACAGAGACTGTATGTATATGTATGTGTGTGTGTGTATACACATGATGAGCATACATATCAATTAGGTCACAATCTGAGACCTTATTATGTCTTAAAAATGTCTTGTTTTAACTGAATTCCTATTTCTCTCTCCAGCCAAACCTCTCACAGCTTCTCATGTCTTACCTCTTTTCAGTTCTCTAGAATTCCCCATGTTCTCTCTGCCACTAGACTTTACCCCATACTGATCCTTCTGCCTGGGATACACTTTACCTTGCTGATTCCTACTCCAAGTATCAGCTTTAAAGGCATTTTCTTCAGGGGGCAATCTATAGTCTTCCAACTCCGAGTTAGGTGTCTTTTCTATGTGATCTCGAAGTGCACTTACCCCTGTGATGGTGTTCGTGGATCATCAGTGACTGGATACTTGTCTACGTCCTCCATTAGATTATAAACTCCACAAAGACTGGTATGAAACTTTATTAACTTGTATTCCCAGTAGCTTAAACACAGTGAAAGGATTTAATACGACTTTATGGAATGAGTGTGTGAAAGAACAAATGAATCAAGGAATTTGGGCAGCTAAGGTTGGGCATAATACATTCCTGTTAACAAGGATTGGAGGTTGAAGGAAGAAGAGACAGGACAGGAGGTTTCTTCTCTGCTGGTACCATCAAAAACATTTCTCTACTTTTTGCCAAATGTCTGTTTATAAGAACATTGCCACTTAAGCAATTCCAACAGACCACTCTGTTCCAATGATCAGGGATTTTCCAATGATCAGGAAGTTGCTGATTCAAAGAAATCAGCTAAAAACAAAACATCACAAAATCTTCATCAGTAGTTGTCCTCTCAGATGCTTATGGGCTTCCTCAGAGGAAATAGACACATGGGTTTGGGATAGGGACAGTGTAAGCACGATGATGGAACTGATTATTTTCCTATATTTTGTTCATTTTTTTCTCAACTTGGCATGTAATTTTTTTTATAAATTATACTATTGCTATTTTTAAAGTAAATTTTACAAATTTGGATATACATTAATCTCTCTTTCCATGACTATTACACTTTTAGAGGGGTTTATACAGAATCTCATAATAGGTCAAGTATATTTATATTTATAACAATTATATTATGAACTACTTCCACCATTGTGAGAGAAATACATTTTACATCCAGGAAAGCATGTGGACGTTTAGCCTATCACATAGTTAAATCCAAGGGAGCTTTATTCTACCATGAGCTAGGCAACTTTTGACAGAATATTAAGTCTCTCTTGGACTCAGTATTTTTGTCCATAGATGAGAGAATTGAATCAGGTGATCATCTAACTTTTTTCAGGTTGTATGATCCAAATCCTTTGAAGTGAGAATGTATATAAAAATTTTGCTTCTCCATTATAGCAGATATTATTCCTTTGTGAAAAGGATTCAAATCCTAATCTATTTATTGATTCATTTATTCATTCATTCAACAGTCATTATGTTGCCAGCATAGAGTATTATAGTAATAGCAGTGCTAATAGTAGTAGTAGTAGTACCAACAGTTACTGAGTGGGCACCATGCACTAAGTACTGAGCTAAAAAGATATATATATATTAACACATTTAGCAGGAGTGGTATTTCTCAGTTAACATTCAGTACTTCCATTTCAATGACGGTGAGAGTTTAAGGTTCCTAGAAAACCTTCCTCATTTCTGCTATTACCACTTTTATTTTGGAGATAATTAAACAAAAGTTTATATAACTTTTGCAAAGTTATGGTTTTAATTAATGCTATTAAATGGCTAAGCTGGGATTTAAACAAAGCTCTCATTCTTAACCACTCTGATACTACTTTTGTGGTATTTTCAGTGTCTGCTTTTATTTTATTAGACAAATATTTTATTTTAGATCAGGTTTAGATTCACAACATCTGCTTTTTAGTGTTGCATATATTTAAGAAATCTATCTGTGAGATGCTAAACTAGGATTTCCTTCAGAATAGGAAACATATTCCCAGGGCATAACAAAATTTCCAAAACCCAAATTAAAGATGGATGTTCATTGTGTTCCTTAAATCAATGAAAAATGAATGAACAAATGAAAAGAAAGAACAATGACAACAACAAAATAAAATACAAAACCTAAGAAATACCTTAGAGAGCAGTCTTCTAAGGCAGAAAGTAGAACCGGTCATTGACAGACACTGGGACTTCATGGGAAATGGAGAGGAACCTCTTATTGAATGACAGGTTGTGCATTTTGGTTGAGCATGGAACAAATTTGTGGGAAAGCCCTGCATACCCAAAGAAAGCATTTAGAGAAAAATACACAAGCCACTTTTGATAAGAACAATTTATTTATAATTTTGTAGTTTTAAAAACCCACTTGTATTATTTAGTTTTAGTATGAAATATGATTTAGCACTATTTAACAAAAAGAGGTTTTAATTGACTGGAGCCTTGGTTTAGAGCACTGGTACGTGATTGTTATGTGCCATGTGCCATTTGTCTTCCTTGCTATTCATTTTAATGATTTTCTTAGCCACTTCAAGAGTGTCCTCATAATTTGTCTGCATTTCCTTGTAATTTATGCCATTGTTCCAACGGGGAAGCCCGATGCAAACAAAACATAGCACACATTTGTTAATGCATCTTTCCTAATGCCTTTAGAGCATTTCATTTATAAAATCAGCTTTTATTAAGATGTCGATAGTTCTAGCATTTGATGTAAAAAGCAAAATCAGGTCTGTCAGATCTGAGGATCTCAAGCATAACCTATAATTTTAAGTGTCTTTTTTCTCCAGATTCATTATTAAAGTTAAGCAGGTTTTAATGTCGCTTAGAAAATGACTTGATTCTTTGAGAAATCTGACTGAAATACGCTTGGTATCTTACTTACAGCAGGTTGGAAGCATAAAAAAATTATGAGAATTCCGGCAAAAGAAATTAAAATATAAAGGTGGAGAAGTTAACTTTTATTTTTTAAACTTATATCAAGTGAATATCATGAGAGATTTGGATTAGAAATAACTAGCAAGACCAAAACAAACAAAATCCCTCTATTCTCAAGTCTGCCCCTTCCTAGGAGGAAGACGTTGGACATACTTAATCTCTTTGGGCTTCAGGGATTTTTAAATAAAAACTGATTTTCTTTAATATGTGTACATCATTTCATGCTGTTTCTTGTTCTTTTTTTTTTTTTTTTCTGAGGTAGATCAGCCCTGAGCTAACATCCATGCCAATCCTCTTCTTTTTGTTGAGGAAGACTGGCCCCGAGCTAACAGCTGGGCCCATCTTCCTCTACTTTACATGTAGGATGCTGCCACAGCACGGTTTGACAAGCGGTGCGTGCCTGGGATCCGAACCCGGGCCGCCAGCAGCAGAGCGCGTGCACTTAACCGCTATGCCACTGGGCCAGCTCCCCATGTTGTTTCTTATTGTGATATTTTAACACTTTTTTAAAAAAGAAAGCATTTATAGCCTTTCAAGACTGAACATTGGTATGAACCTCTTGTAAATATTGTAAGGATGATAAGTATCAAGATGATGTGATGATCACATGATGAATTAGTATCTAGCATGTTCAAAATAAAGTGTTTTGTATGAAAATATTAAAAAGTGGGAAAAATAAGTATGTTATGACTAAGTAAAAGACATAATGCCTCTGTCTTAAGTTTGATTTTGGCATCAAAAAAATGAAACGAGAAAGAATTTTAGGATATATAAAAAACATTGTAAATATTATGTAATATTTTTATTTTCTCCCATATCCATTATGAAGAAAACAGATATTTTGCATTTCAAAAATACAAAATATATGGGTATGACCCATTGATAGTTTCATGTCATGCCATTCAGTACAACCTCCTCTCTCAATGAGGTGAATCTTTAATAGCATGTTCTTTTTTTGAGCAATGAAAGGAGAGCCAATAGATTTTTTTGTGTGTGTGTATGTGTGAGAAAGATGGGCCCTGAGCTAACATCTGCCAATCCTCCTCTTTTTGCTGAGGAAGATTGGCCCTGGGCTAACATCCATGCCCATCTTCCTCCACTTTATATGGGACGCCACCACAGCATGGCTTGACAAGCAGTGCATTAGTGCGAGCCCGGGATCCGAACCGGCGAACCCCGGGCCGCCGCAGCGGAGCATGCACCCTTAAACAGCTTGCACCACCAGGCCAGCCCCAATAGATTTTTATATAAAACCAAACATGCCATTAGGAAAAAAATAAATGGAAAAAAAAGAAGTGAGGAAGACAATTCAGAACTGGAAGAATAAGAACAAAACACATTCATTTTGTGTTGAATTGTATCATGATTATTTTTAAAATATCTCATATATTGCACCATCATTGATCATTTTATTTCTTATTTTACACAAAATGAATGTGTTGTGTTCTCATCCTTCCAATTCTGGATTATTTTCTTTCTTTTCTTTTTATTTTTTTCCTAAACTGACTGTAAGAGGTTATGATTATAGATAAAATACATTTGAAAATTATAGATAATGTATGACAAACTGGGCTTGAATGTAAAATCTCTTATTCATTTTCTCCATTGCCTGAGTAGCACAAGGCGTGTGTGGAAGGAAAGGTGGCAAAAAAAGTGTGCTTCATAGTTCAGTGTGGAAAAAAAACTTTTGATAAAAATAAATAAAATTTTCCTCAATGCAAAAATTTTTAATCCTACTCTTTGTAAAACTGAGTAAGAGATACATTTGTCTAATCTCAGAAACAGATCTGTAACATTAAATTTTAAACTGATACTGGCTATATTCTTTGCACCACCAGAACGTTTTTTGGGGAGTGACTCTTAGGGGTTAGAAATGTAAGACTATTATTCAGCCATAAAAAAGAAGGAAATTCTGCCATTTGCCACAAGGTGGATGGACCTTGAGGGCATTAAGCTAAGTGAAATAAGTAAGAGAAAGACAAATATTGTATGATCTCACTTCTACGTGGAATCTAAAATAGTTTAACTCATAGAAACAGAGGATAAAATGGTAGTTGTTAGGGCTGGGGTTGGGGGAAAAAGGGAGATGTTGGTCAAAGGGTACAAACCTTCCATTAGAATATGAATAAGCGCTGAGGATCTAATGTTCAGTATGGTTACTATAGTTAACGATACTGTAATGTATACTTGAAAGTTGCTAAGACAGTAGATCTTAAATGTTCTTGCCGCACGCACACAAACACACACGCAGAGATAACTATGTGAGGTGATGGATATGTTAACTAACCTTATTGTGGTAATCATTTCACAATATATACATGGTTCAAATCACAACTTTGTACACCTTAAATTTACACAATGTTATATGTCAATTATATATCAATAAAGCAAGGGAGAAAAAAAAGAAATGTAGCAATCAGTAGATCCAATGCAATAGAACAACTCCTGATACTTAAGTGGGAATGCTGATGTGGAAAATTTCTTTAAACATTTTGGTCTGGAGAATGTTTTCTGTATTCGATTTGTTGTAATCATCACTGCTTTCAGGGAGCTTGTTGTTTTATAGGGATTCAGATGTATATATTATCCTCTTAAACTTCCACAGCCTCAGTTCTGCAGTATTAGATAAGCTCTTGGACACATGGCTTAACATTTCTTTTTTTTTGTTTGTTTGTTTTTTTGTGAGATCAGCCCTATGCTAACATCTGCCAATCTTCCTCTTTTTATTTTTGCTGAGGAAGACTGGCCCTGGGCTAACATCTGTGTCCATCTTCCTCCACTTTATATGGGACGCCGCCACAGCATGGCTTGCCAAGCAGTGCGTCGGTAAGTGCCCGGGATCCGAACCCGCGAACCCCGGGCTGCCGCAGTGGAGCGCACACACTTAACCGCTTGCGCCACCGGGCCGGCCCTTAACATTTCTGAACTTTAGATTCCTTCTCTGTATAATTCTAGAAGAATAATATTAACTTGCCTAACAGGGCGGCTGTGGTCATAGTTGAGCCAGCAACTAAGCAAAACAAATTTACAAGGTCTGGGGTCAATTACTTACATGTCTTTCTTTATCTTGAATTTCTTCTACAACTTGGGGGACAAAAGTAGAAGAGGTGTTTGATCCAAATATTATCATCGGAGATTCATTGTGAGTAGATTTTATAAACTAATTTACAAAGAGGAGTCTGTTTGTATGATCCATTATTGTATGTGAAAATTTAGTTCTCAAATGTTGTAGGGGCACTGTTTTCTCTGATCTTACCATTATGTTTTGTTTTGTTTCTTTTTATTATTACTCAAATACAACACTGAAGCAAAGTTTAAGGTGAACCAACTCCTTCTAAGATCCTTGGGAAAAAAGTGATGATTCCTGTCCATGGACCAATGGTGAACTCTAGGCTATAAAGTTCAGTGGCGATTTTGTAAACACACACACACAAATATATACATATTTATATAATATTATATTTATATCAGATTATTTTACCATTCTATGTCAAATCCTCTCAATCAGAGCTAAATAAATTGCTGCGGCTAAACCAGCTCTAGTCTATGAACATTTTATTACTGGTCCACAATAAGATAAATCTAAGGATTTAGCGAATTTTATATTTTTTCATCAGTACACTAGTCTCATTTTAATTTTTATTGGATTTTACAAGATTTTGTAACATTGAATTGGAAATTACAAGACAAAACAGAAAAGCAACTTGTCTTTCTCCACAGATAGCTTGAGAATCACCACATTGATTTCTATGCAAAGATTTTACTGTAAAAGGCCCAAGTTATCCGTAGCTCTCACTGACTTCTCTCTCTACTCTCCTCCCTGTCCATCAGGATGTAGTCACATTGGCTTCTCTTTCTGTCCGTGCCTTGAACCTTCCAAGCTTATTCTTGTCATTTGAGTCTTCTGTGTAGTTCGTGTCACGTGTGTGTGCATATGTGCATATGTGCGTGCATGTGTGTGTGTTTCTGTATGTCATGCTCTTCCCAGAGACTACATACACCATCATTAGCCATCGTTTGATCATCGGTGACCATTCAATCTAGAGACACCGTGCTTCCCACCAGCCTTGTCCCTGCAGCTGACTTTTAACTACATCAACAGACTTGAATATTTTCATAGCACTCAGTAGGCTATGAATTATCTCTCTCACTTATTTCTTTACTTGTTTATTTCTGATTCTCCAATCTAGAATAAGAGTGCCATGACAAGAAGTATCTGATACATTTTGTTTGTTGTTCTAACCTTAGAGCCTTGAATAGTGTCTGGAAGATAAGAGATAGTCAACAAATATTGGCTATGTGTTAAGCATTGAATGTTTATATAGCACTTTATGAGTTCAAAAAGTAGTTGCCCATATAATATCTAATGATAATTAATTGAATAATTATCTATTTTTTCAACCATGGGAAAGCTATCACAACTTGAAATAATATATTAATAAGTCAGATATAGTAGTATCTGTCCATTAATGATCTCCAAAACATTTAGTTTTACCTTAATTAAAACATATTTGAGGGGCCAGCCCTGTGGCATAGTGGTTAAGTGCACGCGCTCTGCTGCCGGTGGCCCGGGTTCGGATCCTGGGTGCACACCGAGGCATCACTTGTCAGGCCATGGTGTGGGGGCCTCCCATATAAAGTAGAAGAAGATGGGCACAGATGTTAGCTCAGGGCCAGTCTTCCTCAGCAAAAAGAGGAGGATTGGCATGGATGTTAGCTCAGGGCTGATCTTCCTCACAACAACCACAAAAAAAACGTATTTGAGGGGCCGGTCCCATGGCTTGGCAGTTGGGTGTGCGTGCTCCGCTACTGGCGGCCTGGGTTCGGATCCCGGGCGCCCACCAATGCACTGTTTGTCTGGCCGTGCTGAGGTGGCATCCCACATACAGCAACTAGAAGGATGTGCAACTATGACATACAACTATCTACTGGGCTTTTGGGGAGAAAAAGGGAAACAAAAAAGGAGGTGGATTGGCAATAGATGTTAGCTCAGGGCCAGTCTTCCTCAGCAAAAAACAGAGGAGGATTGGCATGGATGTTAGCTCAGGGCTGATCTTCCTCACAAAAAAAAAAAAAAAACGTATTTGACAGCCAGAAAGCAATTCTTCTTTTCTTGCCACCTAAGAAAACAAAAGGTGTATTTCAAAAAATTAGAAAGAAACAAACCATTGTTTTAGAATTTAAAAAAAATGTTTGATGTAATACAAGGTGAAGTATAAATCATAATTACATGAAAAAAGATGTTGTGCTGAACAACCTGGATGGGATAACTTATATTCCCATTTATTATTTGAATTTTGACAAATCCCCTGGTCCACTGTGAATTCCAAGTCCCTCATCTGTAATAATTAATGTTAGATCCACATTTCTAGGTTTTCAAAAGGATTCAAGGAGATCAGATATCCAAAATCATCAAATACAGGGTTTGGCACATAATATGCTTTCACAATTATGCCCTTAATCAGAGAGGATAAACCTTATTACTACTAATAAATTAATACCATATTTATTAACAAATTTAAATTATATACCTGTCATTTATGTACAAAGGAAAACCTGTCTCTTTCAGAAATATTTTATATCTATATACACTATATACACTAAAAGTGTATATAGATATATACTAAAAACAGATTTTATTTTTATCACCAAACTCTAATTTTACCTGCTGAGAAAGCATTTCTCAACCTCAAGCAATTTTTACTTAACTTTGAAAAATATTGTTCACTGTCAGGGCCATAATTGTAAATCTAATTTTCCATCTAGTATTCTTAGGGATTTACCAACTGCTTAATTTGACAGTTTGGGACCTATTCACAATTGTAATAAAAATACACATTAGAGCACATTTCGGAATGACACAGTTCTTTAGTGACTACCATTTCCACTGGCCAGAAAAAGCATTATTGTCAGCATTTAGACAGAATTATGGAGTTGCTGAATATGATACAAAAGAGAAAATGCAATTATATGGGATTTCTGCACATCCACCCTGATTCCTGTTTCACATCCCAAGCTTTATGCATTTTCTGATTCATGTCTTTATTCATTTAGTTCATATCCAACCTTAAACCTAATTTCACAGCTCTATTACCAAAATCTACTTGGTTTGAGTTAAAATCAGGAAATTAGAAATGAACTGGTCTGTAGCAAAAATATTTATGCATTAGTTAGATTTCAGAAATATTTCCCTGGTGGGCATTTTAACATAACTGGGTTAAATAAAAGTCTACAGAATTGCTTCTTCTAACTTATATTTATAATAGGAAATGTTCTTCATAAAAAAAAATCAGATATTCTAATTTTCTCAGGAAAATGATATTTTTATATACATGAGAAAATATAAAATATTTTGGATATACTATAGGAATACTGTTTGGCAAAATCTCTCTGCCTTATAAAGAGATAATGATTCATTAGGTCTGTAAATATTTCTTAAGGGCCTATATTTGTGGACATAGGCAAAACACAAGAAATTCTAAAACAAATAATTCTACTCTCTAAATGTGCTCACAGCCTACTCCTGGTGACAAAAAGAGTCAATTGCATTACAGTGGAGCAAATCATGGAAGCACACGGAAAGACATCTGACATAGTCATAGAAATTATTTCCAACCTGTGATGCTGGCTCTCGGCACGTGAATAGGAGTTTGCTAAGCAAGAGTAACAGGAGGGCATTAGACAGTGTACCAGGAAGTACAGTTCCAAATAGTTTAGGCTGACTAGAAAATTAGACAGAGAAGACTGGTCAGATTGAGTAGGAAGCAGATGAACGCGGAGTACAAGGAAAATTAGCTTTAAACCCTCCCATGAGATCGGTTCGGAAACACAAGAGAGGACTGTCCAAGCAGATAGCCATGGCTAAGAGTTTGGAATTTTATCCTGCACAATTGAAGCAGGAACCTGGCATGGTTAATTGAGCATTTTTGAGGCTGTAGATTCCAGCAGGTTTGTAATCTATATGTGCTATGCTGATTCTTTCTTACGTGGCCCGGTAGTTCTTCACTCTTTTATCCTCCCATATTAACTCTTTTTGTTTAAAGCTAAGGATTGGAGTCACATGAAAGAAGACATCTTCCTCTCTCATTGTCTTCTCTACTACCATTCTCAAATTCACCATGGCTTTTTAAGAACAGAAAAGAGACTGATTTTTGAGAAAGAAACAAACATTGACCCCTTCTTTTATGGCACCAAAAATCCCACCAGTGTAGGAAGGAATGGGGAGAGGGTTTCCAAAGGTGGCTTCATTGTGAATTTTGCCTTTGGTATATAACAGAATGTGTCTCCTAGAGATAATGTATGGTAAGAGGAAGGATAGAGTGAAAAGAATGTACTGTCTATTATACTGTGATGTCTCCCCTAAAGTTTCCTCTACTGGAGAGTGTGTCTATGTGTTTTGAAAAGCAGCAGAAACATTGTGTGTTGTGTACGTGTGTATGTGTGTGTGTAATATCCTTAAATAAATCTGAGAATGCAGGATGGTTTACATATATAATTAATAATAATTAATAAATAATAATTTAAAAAATATATATAATTAATCAAGAATTAGAATATTTCTAAAGACTCTAATAATGATATTCTCTCTCTCTCTCTGTCTTTATCTCTTTTTCTTGCATGGACACACACACAAACACACACTATCACATGTGCATACATTTCTGTGAAATATATACTGATATAAACACATACACATACACACGGTAGTATAAGCATTCATTGCCCAAGCATTTCAATGTTTGAAGTCAATTATAGGCTTTTTCTCAATGGATGGGCAAGAACTGCTGGTCGTGGAGGAACCAGTTTGCACACAAATACTCCGACAAGTTCCTCATAGCATAGCAGATCAAGTCTTTGCAGAGTCTTAACAGCAATGCTTTCACATATGTTTATTCTAGTTTTAGCTCTGAAGTCTTTGAGTTTGTTATAGGTCTAACAGGAATCTCTGCTCCAATCAGAACTCAAGCAAAGAATGACGGCAGAAAGGTGGCTTCCATCATCTTCCGTTTCTGTCCACTACATCCTCACTTAACTAATACACACAAACATTTCATTCAAAATCCTATAATCATTCCCTGTTCACCATAGTACAGTTCTTCAAATTATATTCTGGGCAATACTAGCACCCCTACAAGTTGTGATTCTGAATCAAATATATTTTGGAAACACTTCCTGCAAGAAAATATCCTCCTCTGAGAAAATCTCAGTTCAGGGGAATATATTAGATTCTCAATAATGACATTTTGTTTACTGTGTTTTACACAGAGTTTTTCAAACTTACTTGACAACAGAATCTTCCTTTCCTTACTATATTTATACACACACAGAAAAACACATGAATACATGTTTACCAAGTGATAGCATGGGAATCTACTTTTAGAAACACTGACCTAGAAAATACAATTTTTAAATCCATTAGCATGGCATTCAAGAACTTGCATAGTCTATTTCTTTCGTCACCTCATTTTCCCTGAGATTTAAAAATCTGGGAGAGTACATTTCCCTCTTATAACTTCCCAAGTCGAGGGGCCGGCCCTGTTTCATAGCGGTTAAGTGCGCGTGCTCCGTTGTTTGTGGCCCGGGGTTCGGATCCTGGGCTTGGACCAATGCACCAACTTGTTAGGCCACGCTGTGGCGGCGTCCCATATAAAGTCGAGGAAGATAGGCACAGGTGTTAGCCCAGGGCCAGTCTTCCTCAGCAAAAAGAGGAGGATTGGCATGGATGTTAGCTCAGGGCTGATCTTCCTCACAAAAAAATAAATAAATAAATAACTTCCCAAGTCTATTTATGCCACACCTCAGCCTTCGATCTTCCTTTTGCCACTTCCCAACATCTCAGTGCACAGTGACCTCTACAGTCTCTAGAACCTCATTATTTTGCCCCTCATTTGATGCTTCATAAACACACTGTGGCTCTTTGCTAAGTGCTCAAGAAAAAGACTAAGCAGAACAGGTGTTGGTGCAGGAAGCCCTAGGAGGCTTTTGCGGGACAACTATAGACAAAATTATAAATAATTTTTGTGATCTCAAAAAACATATGTGGTGGAGAAGCATATGCTCCCAATTATGGCTGAGAAATGACACGGTATTTAGCAGCAAAAAAGAGTCTTAGACCTGGTTCCAGGGCTTACCTTGCCACTTCCTACATAAATGTTCATGGTGGTCTTTATTTTTTGTGGATTCATCTAGTTTATATTGGGATAACAAAGTCTCCCTCGGAGAACTGCTTTGAAAATCAAATAAAATCAATAGTCTGAGTAAGAATATCTCGAGATCTAAACAAATATATTGTATCATTTCAAGCCAGGGAATTAATAACAATGTTAATAATGATAGCTTGCATTTATTATGATTTGCTATATGTGAATCAATATGCTGTACAAAAAGAACATACAATACAATATTTCATTGAATTCTACAACTATCTGTCCCTATTTCACAAATAGAAAAACTAAGTTTCTGAAGTTAAATACCTGGTTGAAAGTCGTAGAACAAGAGAGGGAGCTGAGATTCAGAGACAACATCCTTAACCAGTAACCTTTATTGAATGCTCCTGGAGGTATCCGACCTAGTGTATGAATCTGTTTATCCTTACCGAGCCCAGCCCAGCATTGAGCATGTCCTAGTTAGCAAGGAACTACCAGATTTATTTATTCACAGAGCTGTAATGTCTTAGTGGAAATTCTAGCCAATGGAAGATACAACAATTGACACCTATTTAGTCAGCTGTTAGCTCTAATTTGCCTGAATTCGATACTAAATTCATTATTTTACATCACAGTCTATTAGTTCCCAGAGTAGAAAAATCTGCTCTCATAGTATGTTTGAATTGGAGTCCACACTATATCTATCATCAAACACATTTATTAGGATATGTAGGGAGCCAAAATTCATATAGCTGAATTTTCTTTTATTAATGGGGGAATAGGGGCTATTAAATAAGTTATTTTTTTGAAACTTGTCATAACCTATAAATTACTTGGTTCTCCTCTAATATAGATGTGAAGATCGGGGCACAAAGAGAAGAAATGAGTAATATAAATCTTAACAACATGCTAGTGGCAGGGCTGTGACACTTGGTTCTGTGTCTCAATAATATTTGTGGGAATAGGGTTGGCTTCTGGTCTTTGGAATGCCATACTTTGGTGAGGATCTAGAAGTTTGAATAACTTACTGGGTACTCCATGACGAATAGGACTTCCAGGTGATATGGAACCATGAAAATGAACTAGAGAACAATTAAGACTGAATAGTTTAACATCTTGAACCGTATTTGGTACAAGTTTTCTCTTAATGAAGGAGTTTTTGTTATTGTTCTGCCGTTGCTGCTGTTGTTTAATTGAGCAATCAAGAAGATGACAAAATTTTGCATGGCAGAAAATCTCCCTGTCTTGACTCTTCTTCAACTCAAAGAGATAGCAGGCCTTCAGGGAGAATTTACTGAGTCAATGTTAAAGGAAGCTGAGACCTACCAAAGGAGGAAACAAATGTTTGAAGGCCACATAGACAGAGTGAAGGAGATAATTTGAACTCAGATCTCCAATGCCCATTCTCATCTGCTTTTGTTTCTTTTTACAATATGAAGGCATAAATGAGTGACTCCTCTTCATCTTCCTTGTCATTATATTATTTTTTATTATAATTATAAATACATGTAATGACTTTTAACTATATAACAGTATAGTGCTAAGTGTTTTTAGATGTTGTTATTTATTATTATTTAATATTCACCTCTACTCTGGGACGAAAAGCATATTATAATCATTTTGTAGATGATTTAGCTGAAGATCAGAGAAGTTAAGTACACAAAATCTACAGTCTCCCTGGATTCTCTCTTGGTGGGGATGTTGCATTTGGAGCCAACAAAGCCCAGAGGAGGAGTCTTGGAACTAGCGTAACAGATAACAAAGGTGATAGAGATTCAGGGAGTTCCTGTAGTTTAGCAAGGGACAAAGGGAGGGTGATTCAGTTAGGGATGACCCTATCCAGAGTCAAAGCGTTAATTAAATCAGCCACCAACTAAAAATCAGGGGCCAGTAAGAACAGGAAAGATCAAGCATACAAAGGATGCTGCCCTGCAGACTAGATGGGATCCAGAGCACGCCAAGTAAAGCTATGCTTTTACCCTTCCACCAAGAGGTCATGTGATTCTTCTCTTATTTAAAAATCTTGGAAGAAGCGGGGCTACGGTGCAGAAATCATAAAGCCTGGACAGTGATGGGGTTCAGGGCATGCCGCCCCAAGATATACCACTCTGGTATGCAGATTATTTTAAGCTGAAGACAATAAAGGCTCAGAAGACTCTGAAAGAAACTTTGACCTCTCCCCCAACTAACTGCCTAAAAGGATTTAAGATAGAAGGCCTGTCCCCAGGACAGGCCATTACCATAGATAACTCTCGGTATAGATAGACTGGGAGGATCCTTGCTAAGCCCATTCTTATCAAAATTCTGTTTACCAAACATTTACATTTGTAAGGGAAATCTCCATTTGTAAAGGTATCTCCCTCTCTGTACCGGGAATAAAGGGGAATGACCTCATCTCTAGAAACTTCTCAACGTGGAAGGTGAGGCCTTAAATCTGCATAATAACCTTACTCTTGTTTACTGTGCTTTTCTGGTAATCTCCCATAGCTGACTCCCCCCACCCTCAACATCCTCCTTTGTCTTTACCTGAATATGCTATTTAGCACAAGAACCTCCACCATTTTGTCGACTTCCCTAGTTTCCTGGGTCTCTCCCGTGTATACATATTATAAAGCTTTGTTTGATTTTCTCCTGTTATTCTGTCTCATGTCAATTCAATTTGTACCCCAGCCAGAAAGGACCCAGAGTGGGTAGGGGATAGTCTTCCTCCCCTTCAACAGTCATCACGAAAATCTAAATATTACCTACTTAGACTGTTTATTTCAACCTCCTCTCTTGCTCTAGTATCTATCATTTGGAGGGAAGTTGGTCGTGCTGTGCACATTAGGAAATCCAGATTCCTAATAGAGCAATTAAATTATGTAAGTTATCCTTTCTTTTCATGTCAGAGTTAAACTCCATGTTAAGTTGCATCCTGCTACTTGTTTAATAGCCAATGATGTTAATCATTGGCACAATTTTCCAAAATAGATCACAGCCTAGGGAAACTTGTTGAACTTGATTATCATGATTTCAGAAACTCCAAGTCCTCTCTTTTTCTCTAATTGTACCTAATTTAGTACTCAAAACAACATTGTTGTATTCTGTTAATGTGTACCAAGGATAATGAGGATGATGATGATAATAATAATAATAGAAAGACTAAAAAACTACAGATATGCTTATTCGTCAAGATACCTCCTATGTTTAGAGAATAATTCATTTACTCCTTAATTAAATATTGAACCAAGTTTTTGAGTATTTCAACAATAAAGGACCAATTAATTACCCATAATATCTTAGATACTTAATTGATCATGTCTTTGTATATATTGTGTTCAGTTTCAGAAATTACATAGAAAATTTCCTTATTTCTCTTTTTTTGTGTGTTTGTGAGGAAGATCAGCCCTGCGCTAACATCTGCCAATCCTCCTCTTTTTTTTTTTTTTTTCGCTGAGGGAGACTGGCCCTGGGCTAACATCTGTGCCTCATCTTCCTCCACTTTATATGGGACGCGGCCACAGCATGGCTTGCCAAGCAGTGCATCGGTGTGCACCCGGGATCCGAACCGGCAAACCCCAGGCCACCGCAGTGGAGTGCGAGCACTTAACTGCTTGCGCCAGCAGGCCGGCCCCAGAAAACTTCCTTATTTCTATGGTGGTAACCATTTTGCTATACATGAATATATCAAATCAACAAGTTGTATACCTTCAACTTACACAATATTATATGTCAATTATATCTCAATAAAGCTGTGGAAAAAAAGAAAATTTCCCTATTTCTATTTCCTATTTGTCGACTAATACAATATCTCTGTGAGGTTTTGAAATGATCTCTTTTATAGGTGATCATTTTAGTTAGTAAGTGTGAACCGAGCCTGATAGATCAATAATTACGCATGAACACACACATGGATGAGCAATGGTGTTTTCTAGATAGAGAAAACTGTGTGCTCAAGTTAGCCTTGTCCCTACATGCATGTCATATATTCCCAGGCATTTCTCATTCCATTTGCATATTTATGAGGCCCAGCCTGATGCTGCCCATCACTGTAACTTGTCTCTTATCTAGCCACACATCAAATTAAATATACCTTCCTAATTATTTGGGAAACATTTTGTTTCTTATGTCTATGATTTCGTATCCATCCTACAGGCAGGACTGAGGGAAATGGATATGGCACCTAGAAGTCTTACAGAAATTGCATAGATTTAGTAAAAAAATTGAAAACTCTAGCACATCAGAGCAAGAAAAAAGTTTGGGCTTGGGCCAGCCCCATGGCTTAGCGGTTAAGTGTGTGCACTCCGCTAATGGCGGCCCGGGTTCGGATCCTGGGCACGCACAGATGCACCACTTCTCTGGCCATGTTGAGGCCGCATCCCACATACAGCAACTAGAAGGATGTGCAACTACGACATACAACTATCTACTGGGGCTTTGGGGAAAAAAAAAGGAGGAGGATTGGCAATAGATGTTAGCTCAGGGCTGATCTTCTTCACAAAAAAAAAAAAAACAACACACACACACAAAAACAAGTTTGGGCTTTATTTCTAAAAAAGGGGTGAGGATACAACCACAGTGAAATACATAAGAGAGGCTCAGAGGTTGTCCTTAATGACACCTCATCTCACCTCCACTGAGGTTCACAGGCCTGCCCAGGAGGCCAGAGTTGACTTTGAATTTGTCTTGCCCATAGCACAGACAATCCACTGCACTTCCCCGTATATTGCCCTAAGCCACCATGCAGTGCTTCCCCTGGCTGGTACTGAAGAGAACACTGCCAGTTATCTTTACATCTACAAGTGTCGTCTTCCTACTGAGAGCTCTTGAGATCATTTTGAAGAACCTAACAGGAGAATGAATACACATAGGGTCATAAGTTGATTTAAAATGAACAAAAAAAAATGATCGTTACAAGGTATTCCTTATCAATGAAGAGGTTTCTGATGAGTAACCCCGTCCTCCAACTCTGTCATTTATTTTCTTACTAAACAACAGGAGAATAATGGTAACCCAGATCACTTGAATGGCAGTTGAGGGGATCATAAACATGTTAAACTTTATAAAGTGGCTTCTTCTGCTATTCATCAAACAATATAAATTGATTGATCTTTAGCTAACATTTCTTGAGTACTTTCTGTGTTCTAGGCACTATTTTAAGCACTTTAGATGTAGTAATTCATATAATATTCTTAATAATTCTAAGAGGTTGGTACTAATATTATCCTATTTCATAGAAAATAAAAATAAGGCACAGGAAATTTGACTGGGGGCAATTCACTTTAGCTGCATGGATGGCCTTTCAGAAATATCGCAAGTTGAGGAGGGAAGATGAGCCTTGATATTCTTGCAATCAGAGAAAATGAGCTGCCCCCATTGAAAGTGAACTGCCCCAGGGAAGAGGGTAAACCATGAGTGAAGCACTTCCTTCTCTTGAGGGCAATTACAGGGAAGTAATCAGCTACTAGCACTCAGCAGCCAAGAATTTCAGCTACTAGAAGAACTGGTGCTTCCGTCCTGAAGGTGAATCTTAGCAATGCAGTACAGCATCCTCTACACTACGTAATGGATAAGCTTTAGATGGGTGATATAGCCATGGATAAACTAATGAAGGAAGAGATGATTGGAATATATTTGTCTGATTAATCATCTGACGAGGAATACTTATTCAGTCCTCCTAGGGTAGTATCATGTTTACCATGTTCAGATTTCTATCTTCCATTTGGAAGAAAAAGCACAATCTGAATTATTATCAAGGTATATTTATATATTCAAAATGATGACTATGGAACATGAGAGCCATCCAGTGGAACAGGAAGTACTAGGCTTTTAGTGAAGATGACTCTGGCCACCAAAGACAAATAGAAATAAATGGATTGTCTCAAAATATCACCACCAAGAATAATAATGTTAGAGACAATACTGAAATTAGATTGTAATAAACTAGGACAATAGAGGAGGAAGATAATTACCATATAGTGTGGTCTGTGTTAAGTGCTTTACTTTTGTTATCAAACTTAGTATTTAAAACTCCCTGAATATTAGGGTATCACAACCAGATGAGAGAAATAAAGGTTCAGAAAAGTAAAGCAAGTTGTCTAAGGTGACACAGCTAAAAAGTGATGCACCTCATATTTGCACACAGATCTGTCTAGATCTAAATTCAGTGATCTTGTCTATAGAGGCTATAATTCCTGTCTCTAAATGTCATAAATTTATGATTAAGCAATCATGATTGCAATATTTGACATTAACAGCCATTTTATACTTTGCTATAAAAATATTATTTTTGGAATTTATTTTGTAATTTTTTTTCTCTATAACTTATCTGATAAGCAAGACAAAAAATGATAGTCCTCATTTTACGGATGAGAAGGTTTAGGCTTAGATGAGGGCTCCTTTTGTCTTTTCCATCCTCTGGGCTGCTGTGTCATTCCATCATTCACCTGGATTAGGTTGAATTTTAACAGACTGAACTGAGTAGCATACAGAGAAGGGACAGGGTCATGTGGCTCATATCTTTGATGATGTCTTCCCTCCGAAATCACACACAGAAAGCTTTCAAGAGGCCAAGTGACTCGTCCAAAGTGATCAAGCTTGGACATGACAGAGTCAAATGACAAAAACAGGTTGTCTGCTTCAAAATCATTTGATAGATTTTTGACGTAATAGCTGTAGCTCTTGATGCGCTGGTAAAGTAATTCTTTCTTGGTTTTTCTGGGTTCCTGATTCTTCTTAAATACTTAAGCTCTGCTTCTCCCAAACTGATGGCAAGGAGGTAAAAGCAAAGTCAGACAAGACCTGGGGCAATCTTCTGCCCCAGATAATGGCCATATTGTTCTCTCTGCCTACTCCTGGAGTCTCACTGAATGATACCTGACAGCATACTGTTTTCCTATGGGAATGTAGGAGATCTTTCCTCCTGCCAGGAGGAAGATAAAATGTAAAAACAAGGTGTTTTTTCTCTCTCCTGCATCTTTTAGTTTACGTAAAATATTAAAGTCAGATGACCTTTACTTTGATCACTTTCAATTCCATTGCACCCAACAATCGCTGTATCATTCATTTTTAAATTTTCTATGTCAAAGGATTTTGACTATCTATCTATCTATCTATCTACCTACCTATCTATCTACCATGTATCATTATCTATCTATCTATAAACAGAAAGAGAGAGAGAATACAACTCTACATCTAAAGTAAATATTTAGGTAAGGACAGAGAAATCTGAGAATCTAAGAATCAGGTGAGTACACTGGTAGCATATGGAGACATCAGCTTTAAATTTTTCTTTGGCCTGGAGCAATATAGCCATAAGTAGATTAGGGAAATGTAATTCTCCTTACAAGCCACTACAATTCTTTTTTTTTTTTTTTTTTGTGAGGAGATCAGCCCTGTGCTAACATCTGCCAATCCTCCTCTTTTTGCTGAAGAAGACTTGGCCTGGGCTAACAACTGTGTCCATCTTCCTCCACTTTATATGGGACGCCACCACGCATGGCTTGCCAAACAGTGCGTCCCTGCGCGCCCGGGATCCGAACCAGTGAACCACGGGCTGCCAAAGTGGAGCGCGTGTACTTAACTGCTTGCACCACTGGGCCGGCCCCTACAATTCTAATATATTAGAATTCTAAAAATAGGATTTGGGGCCAAAACTCTCATTCATCCATCTGTCAATTCATCCATCCACCCATTTACTCATTTATTCATTCAATATTCATGAACACTTAGATTCCGGCTACTAGTAGATCATTTCATTGCCTTGATTTGGTTCCTACACGTATATATTGCACTCAAAAGATATTACTAGTTCTTTGGCCCATAATCTGACCACAGATTCTAGCACGATGACAAATATGCTAAAAGAAACATTTATCAAAACTGTTAATTTGCTTATTGTTAGGGCATTTTTTTTTTTTTTTTTTTTTTTTTTGTGAGGAGATCAGCCCTGTGCTAACATCTGCCAATCCTCCTCTTTTGTTGCCAAGGAAGACTGGCCCTGGGCTAACATCCGTGCCTATCTTCCTCCACCTTATATGGGACGCCGCCACAGCATGCCTTGCCAAGCAGTGCGTCTGTGCACACCCAGAATCCGAACCAACGAACCCCGGGCCACCGCAGCGGAGCACGCGCACTTAACTGTTTGCGCCACAGGGCCAGCCCTGTTAGGGCATTTTTTATAACTCCTTTTTCTTACACTTTTTTCCTCATTAACTTTCTTTTCGGACATTTTGTCTTTTCCCTAAAATTCTATAATGATCCATTCAAGTAAACTGCAAAAGTAATTTTTGCTTTTCTGAGTAATCTTAGGTTTATCATATGCCTGTTCTAAAGTAAGCTGCATGTTCTTCTCTTATTAGATTTATCCAAGGAGGGTTTCTTTACTAAGAATGGGTTATTCTTCAGTTATTCAAATTAGGGGAACAAAAGACAAAGAAACACGTTATCATTAACTTCACCGCAACTTTCACAGACATTAGTCCTCACAAAATACTTCAGCAAGAAGACTCATTAAATCACTTTCACCAAAGAGAAAACTGAGGCTTCGAGAATTGACCTGCATCCATGGGCAGCATGTTCATTCATGATGGAGCTGAAATTTACCTCAGTCTTGTCTAAATCCAAAGTTTTTACGATTCCTACCAGCCTAAAGCAAGAGAGGGCTATTCACAACTGAAGGAACCACTGGGTATTACCCTAAGATCAGAACTCCAGCTGGTTTCTGCTTCTCTTTCTTGGTATTTATTATGGTGATTTTGTCTCAGAGCCTTCTCCGGTGACTCTTCTATCTCTCAATCCACTGGGCCATCATGTCTGTGAATTATCTGTCCTATTAGAGTAGTTGGTGCCTCCAAGCTTAAATGTGTCCATGTATAATTTTGATATGCAGGGCCTCTTTCTCCTCTGCCACTAACCCACTCTCCATTCCAATTATGCAAGTGGCTGAGACCTACCATTGTAGTGGTTAGTTGTATTAAATGGAGGAAAGTCACAGGTCATAAACCTCCCAAATAAATTGTGCTCAAATAAGATGCGCATAGACATTCAAGTTCTAGATCACATTTATTTCCAAGTTGCACTGTGTTCACAGCATTTTCCTCTTGTTCATGTAATGAATCTTTATTTGTTTAATGATAGTGATTAGATGCCTTAAATTGCCAGAAATAAAATCCATTTCCCTCAGCACTGGGCATATATATGAGAACCTTCAGTTGTGTATTCTCCAGGCATTTTTTTATAACACTACTAAATACTTATAAACAAGCATCTGTTGCAGTAATTTAATGTTTTCTCCTTATGTACTGCATGTATATTAAAAAGAGAATGTGTTATTTAAAATATTAGTTATGTTCATGGATTAGAATCTTTATTTGTGAATAGCTAGCAAATAAAGATCACCAAGTGAATACAGCAGAGTATGTCTTTCTGACTCAATAAGCACATCTTCCATTTGACTCTGTGTGTTTTACATATATTATTCAGAATCATGTTTCAAAGTACTTAGAATCTACATCTACAATGGGTCTTACCTCTCTTTGCCTTAGGTGATTTTGAAGAAAATAATCTTTTTCGTAAGCTGTCCAGAGATTCAAATGCAATTTTGACATTTGCTGCCTTGAAATAATGGTGCTGATTATAATTAAAATTAGAATAGAAATTGAAAATTAAGAGGACAAAAAAGAAGGCCGTGGAGTTCAGAAAAATGTATATAAAATAGGGTCATAGAAGGAGAGACTAGTTGGAAAATAGTATGCTGATAATGATTTTAGAAATAAAATGTTAACAAATATAATGGAAGCTTACATATTCTATGTAGAATGGGGTGACTCTTACCCTACTATTTCAGTTTCAGTGACACTTGATGTGTAAGAAATTAGATGGAACATGAATTAAACTGTTCAAAATAAGAAAGGTCAGTATATAGACATTATCTAAGAGTTCTTTCACTAATTTTACTGCTTACAAATTCAAGTGGAATTGCAGAATAAAGCAAATTTTATAAACAGGCATTTGACCCAAACCCCTCAAAAATAATAATATTTAACCTCTACCACCAATCTATAATAAAGTGCTTTGCCCTTCAATTAGCTAATAAATGGCTTTCACTCACTTCTTCACTTTGTGCATTTTTGTAGGCATATATTAAATATCCATGAAACAGAATACCCTACACTGAAGACTAGCCTCTGGATAATATGCCAATTAGTGATTGATATGTCAATTAAAAATTAATATTTACCTTCCAATAGAATATGTGGTTTTATCGATATTCTGGCATTCTCTCATTCATTTATTCAGATAATTCTTTTAAAGATTGTATTAGCTCTCTATTGCTGTGTAACAAATTACTACAAACTTAGCAGCTTAAAACACTATACATTCGTTATCTCACAGCTTCTGTAGGTCAGAAGTCTAGGCATGGTGGACCTGGATTCTCTGTTTAGGGTTTCAGAAGACTACAAATATAGCTGTGACTCACAACACAGCTCATTTGAGTCTCAGTGTCCTACTCCAGGCTCCTTCAAGTTGTTGGCTGAATTAAGTTCCTTGCAGTTGCAGTACTGAGGTTCCATCTTCTTGCTAGCTATTAATCAGGGGCCAATCTCAATTTCTAAAGCTGCCCACAGTTCCTTGCCAGGAAGCCTTTAAAAGCGGTTCACAGCAATACTGATAGCTTTGTTCTGAATCAGCATACACACTTATCTTTAAAATCTTTCCCTAGGACCAGCTGGAGGAAATGCTCTGCTTTCAAAGGGCTCACCTAATTAGGTCAGCCTCACCCAGCATAATCTCCTTATCTTAAGATGAACTGATTTGAGACCTTAATTACAACTGCAAAAATCCCTTCAAAGCAGTGCCTAGATTAGTGTTTGCTTGAGTAGCCAGTCGAGATAACATGTATATACCCTAGGGACCTGGATCTTGGGGGACATTTTAGAATTCTACCTAACTTAAAAAATATGCATGAAGGCTCTTCATAATAGTCTTTCATTGGGAAGCAGCATGGCCTTGAATGATTAAAAAAAAAAAAAAAAGAAAGAGCTTGGACTCAGAATATCTTGGGTTAACCTTCAGGCTCTTGGGAAAGACTTTTTACCTCCAAAAGAGTAAAATTTCAAATCCCTTGTAGGGAGGATGCCTATATGTCTAGGTTGACCCAGGAAAGTGCCAACTCACCTCTGTTTTCCTGATAATTTTACTATTATTAACAATGCTGCCTTTTATTCTAAAATGCATCCATGTTTGGACAATAAATTTCACGGTCTACTTATATGACTATTGTGAGTATAGAATATGAAAATGTGTGTAAAATCCTTCAGTGTGTTTGGCAAATAGAAGGCATGCAAAAACTATTAGTATAGACATCCCTTTTTCACCAGCTGGATTTATGTAAACGCTATGTTACAAAGAGTTTATGTGTATAAACACTATGCCAGGACCAGCCTGGTGGCATAGTGATTAAGTTCACGTGTTCCGCTTCAGCGGCCCGGGGTTCACGGGTTCTGATCCCAGGTACAGACCTACACACCACTCATCAGGCCATGCTGTGGCAGCGACCCACATACAAAATAGAAGATTGGCACAGACGTTAGCTCAGGGGACAATCTTCCTCAAGCAAAAAGAGCAAGATTGGCAGCAGATGTTAGCTCAGGGCCAATCTTCCTCACACACCCACAAAAAAATCAGTATGCCATGTTCAATGATAAACATAAAAAGATAAATAAAATAAGAACTAAGACTTAAGAGATAAAGTTAATGACATCAGAAAACTAGGAAACAAAAATTAAGAGCAAAAAGTTATATCAATTTATATTGGGAACACAGAATTGGAGTGATCAATTATTTGGTGGGGAGAAAGCTATATAAGAGTTCTTAGAAGAGAAAATTTGAAACGATTTTTAAAAGATGAATAGAATTTCCATCAAAGGAGAAGAAAGGGGCGGGCATTCTAGTTCAAAAAAATTAAATCAAACGGAGAGAATAGTTTAGGAATTCCATGTGGAGAGAACACAGAATGATGACAAGGTCCAGTAACAGGTGGAGCCAAGAAAGTAAAGTTCATTACAAATAGTAAAGGATTTGACAGCTGGGCAAGGGGTTTGTATATTTTTAATAGGTGACTGATACAATCACAGACTGTCAAATGATTGTAAGGGGCAAGGATTGAAAGAGGAAGCAGGATCAAGAGAAACATCCAATAATTTCCACAAAAATAATGGAGTCTTGAGTTAAGATAGTCGTGGCTTTAAGAAAGAGGAAAGGAAAAAACGCAAGAAATGGAAACACATACACACATATATATTAAAGCAGTATATGTTGAGTGGAAATATCAGTCACTAAGGGGTGGATGAAGGGGTATATTGAACAAGAGTAGAGAAATGTGTCAAAGTTAAGTAGTAGAAATACCAGGATTAAAGTTAGCAAATTTGAAGAAAACAGTTGTTCAATGAGCAAGATGACAGCCAGGTATATAAATTATTATGCGAGTGAAAGGACAAAGAAAGGTGGAACGAAAGCAGAGCTGAGTATGTACTTAATTAAACTGAAGAATTAGTGTGACTAAAAGTGTAGTAAAAATCTAACTAGGTAGAGATAAAGGTTGCCTTTAAAACAAACAATTTCTTATCTGATTGTTGGGTTTTGGTCAACAAGGCTCCTATTTTATGGTACAAGTACTATAATTATAAAAACTAAAGCAAATATGTAATACACTAAGTAGAGGTGGGGCCACAGCTTGTCTAGTTAGTATAACCTTGGGAAAAGATAAGTGAAGAAGTTTGAAAAGGAGCCACACTGCGTGTGGCTTGAAAGACTGTGACACTGGAACATGTAGGTTTACATGAGTCTGCATGCTTAAGACATATAAAGCATTATATATACACATGTTGGTGTGTGTGTATGTGTCTGTGTGTGTATATTTTCTTCATGCTCCATTAGTTCAACTAACTAATCCTCAACATGATGGAGGAACTAGAGGACAGGGAAAAGTCAAAGACAATGTCTGTGTGGGTGTTAACTTCGGTTTGGCAGGACCTAGAAGTCAGTTGCTTAGATTATTCTTTTCTTACTATAGCCTGGATGTTTGCGCTCACCTAGAATGGCAGTTGAACAGAGAGTGAACACTGTATATATTCTGAATTCTGTTAAGTAACCTATCTTTTTAGCTTACTATTTTTCACCCCATTACTTCCAGTGATCCAGGGATAATATTGGTTTCAGCAGCATCCTTGACTGCCTTTTTTATACTCCTAGGAAGTATAATGGTCTCCCTCTGCCTCTGGTAACTGATACCATTAATTAGACCTGACAAATTAATGATAGGCTATATTAACCACATTTGTCTAAGCATTTCACAGATATCTCCTATTTCCAGTGGGAATCATTCAAGCTAAAGGAAAATATTTAGAATCCTGGATTCACCATTAAAGTTAGGTTTCCTAATCTCAGAAGTATCTCAAATAGGATTTAACAAAGTGTCGGGCTAAAATCCATTGCATGCATTTCATCCAAAAGCAGCCGAGTCCATAGACCAGCCAGATTGAAATCTCATCCTAATGGTTAAAAATCATCAATAGTTCCCCACTACTTCTTATCCAGACAAGGTACTTCATGTTCTGCCTTTCCTAGCTTATATCTATTTTCTTTCACACAAATTATATTCTAGTCTGGTTGAATTACTTGCTTACCTATGAATATGTCTTTGAGGGGCAATATCCATTTGACATTGATTTCATCCAGAAAAGCAAGATTTGGCTGTACCTGCTTGGTTCATCCGTACTTTATACCATGAGAGTAGGGCATAGCAAAGAATATACAACTCCATTCTTATTTTGTTCCATTGGCAAGAAATAGGTGTAGTCTGGATAGAAAAGCTGCAAGCACTTCATGCACCCTTTTAACAAACTTCATGCATCCATTTAACAAACTACATGTTAGGTGTTAAACCAAGGCCTGTGTAACAAGGTCACCCAGCACGGGATAAGTAGGGACAATTCTAGCATGCAGAGAGTCCCAGGTCTCTCTGCTCAGGCATCAGGTTATTTAGGGAGAGGAGATGGAATAGTTAGGAGGCAGGCATAGCCTCAGCCTCTGCGGAATTTTGCCTCAAGAAGAGAGGAGGAGTCAATCCAAGAATCGAGTTTTAAAACAAGCATAACTACTTAGCTAAAACCACATTCAAATCTGATATCTCTTCTCACTGACCCCAAGGTCAGAGCTAGATCAACATATCTTACAATCTAGTACTAGGTACCTTAGTTGACTCCATGGCCAAACAGAGCAGGGCTCGTGTGTGAGGGAACAATCATATTGTTTTCCTTCTAGAAATAGCTTGGACACAGAGCTCCCTATAAACAACAGAGTTAAGGAGTCTAGTGATAGTCCCAAGCATTTAGCCACAGCACTCAAAACACTCCTCTAAATTCATCATCTGCGTTAGAGGGAGTTAGGAGAAACAAAAGAAGAGAATTATGTATCAAACAGTAAAAATACGTGATTATAAGTTCTTTTCAGTGGTACTTACAAACCAATGGTAAAGTCTAAAAGAGGTGATACAAAACCTCTTAATTTCAAGTTCATGTGCCTGATGCACAGTAAGCCAATCACTGAGACATCGCTGGTGCTTGGAGATGGAGAAAGTTTATTTGAATTGGCCAAAATGAGAAGGTGGGAGGATAGATTCTCTCAAGTCCACTTTAACAAGAGAGGAAAGCAGGGGTTTTATAGAGCTAACGGGCTTGGCAGGAGTTTTGGAGAAACAAAGGGGAAATCAGTGTTTCTTTCACTCCAGATAAGCCCTTGGGCAATTTGCCTTCTAGGCACCAATGGCAGCTGGGGGCTAGTTGTCTGGGGATTGTAACTTCCCTGAAGGCATTCTTTTTCTTTTGTAAAACAAGCTCATAAATCCTTGTGACCCTTGAGTCACTCCTTAGGTTAAATAAGAAAACAGCAAATTGACAAGATTAACTTCCTTTGATCTGTGTCTGTGTTCGGAACAAGGTCAAAAGGTAATCTTATTGAGGGACCAGCCAGGTGGTGTAGTGGTTAAGTTCATGTGCTCTGCTTTGTCAGCCTGGGGTTTCCAGGCTTGGGTCCTGGTGCGGACCTACACACTGCTTATCAAGCCATCCTGTGGCAGGTGTCCCACATATAAAGTAGAGGAAGATGGGCACAGATGTTAGTCCAGGGCCAATCTTCCTCAGCAAAAAGAGGAGGATTTGCAACAGATATTAGCTCAGGGCTAATCTTCTTCACACACACACAAAAAATAAATATGAAAGATAATTTTATTGGATATTTACAGTAACCCTCAAGTACCTGGCTTCAGAAGTGGCCATTCCAAATTTCATTTCCAGTGACTCAATTGGCAAATTAGGACATGATTCAGAAAGTAAGTGTAGGTTTATGTGTATTCACTAAAAAAAAAAAATTTTCTTCAGTAAAATAGGGACATTAATACCAACACCTTGGAATTATCATGAATATTAAATAAGAGGATAGGGAAATGGCAGTGGAAAATACTATTGATGCTGTATCTCATACTGCCTGGCCCATGCTGCCTTCACCTAGTACTGTGATAGGGTGTTTTCAACCTGCGGGCAGCTTCATAACCTGAAGTTAAACGGAAAGAAGTTCTCTGTTTTGAAATGTGGAGAATTAACACCTAGGGGGCAACCCTATGCCATTACAGAGTGGGATTTGTGTAAAAATGGCCTAGCCTCCAGTCCTCTGGTCCTATAATTTTGAGCAGGCTCCACATCATTTCTCAACAGGTCCTCAGTGTCTTTGAGCTTCAGTTACCCACAGCAGTAAGTGACATAACCTTTAATTATCTCACTTCCTTTCTTTCTCATTTACTCACTCTCTCACTGTAATTCTTGATCATTTTCCAATCACCTGCACTTGAGGCCTTAACTCAATGTCTCCTTTTGGGAAAACTCTAAGATGGGGTTTTACCCCTTCATTTCTTCACTTCACACAATAATGTTGCACCTATTCAAAGATTTAATTTACTATTTTATCATTGATTCACTTGTCTATCTCCTCTACAAAAATTTAAGCTCCTCAAATATAAGAACAAGATTGTATCAGCATTCTAATTTTAATATCATGACAATCAGTAAAAGGTTATTGAATGAATGAATAAATGAATGGATGAATAAAAAATGTGGAGATATAAATCCATGAGTTGTTCTATGCCTTACTGAGTATTTCTGTGACCAATATAGCAATAACTCAGTTGATAATAGTAGATGATAATTTCTGTATCCTTGAAGATTTAAACCCTGGCTCACCATAGGCCAGATTTCAAGGAGCTGAGCTGTCCTCTCACCTGAAAAGGAGACTAAAGTAAACAATGCTGAACCTTGATAATAGTATAAACATTTGGCAATCTCAGGTAGGTTCAAGCAAGTATAATCAAAAGAGTGCATATTCGACTAAGGATCTCAGGGACATTTGGGAAAGTTTGGGAAAATGAGATGGATAAGGTGACTCTGGGTGCTGATTTTTCTATTCTAGAAACTAACCCTGTATTAGGAGCTACTTCCTCCCATTGGAAATAGTTGTTCAACAAGTTTGAACTGACAGTAGACAAAATGTTTTACTGCCGTGTGTCAGGTTAGCTTGATGCATTTCATGCCTGAATAAATGCAAAATGAAATTTTAGCTGAAGGAGATGGTATAGCAAATGGTTCTTCACAGAGCAGGGAGTAAGGGATATGTCTCCCATGGAGAAACTCATGGTCACAATGTGTCTGATTCACATTTTAATTGCCAGAATAAAATCAAATAACCATAATTTCAGGCATGCTAATGAACAAGAAGCAGAATTAGCTTTTTCTCTGCCTATTGAATTGTCTAATGTTTGTTAGAGTAGTAAACAAAGCATTGTGGTTCTAAATATTACCCCAAGGTGTTATAAGCACTATAATGTGCAGATTAACACTGAATGGCCTTTTATAAGACTCTTTTGAAATGACACTGATTTTTCAGCAACATGGTTTCCCCCAAAAGACATATGTTAAAATGATTTACTGAAAGTTTCTATTGAATTTCATTAAATTGGGACATATTATAAAATAAATATGACTTTTGATCCATACTTTAAAAATTGACTTGGACAAATATTAGGTTCCTTTTTACCATAACAATTTATTTTGTTACTCCCTCTCCCTTTAGAAAGATGTTATCTACTATATTTTATTTATTAAAATACTTTTATTAATTGTGATTGTAAATATGACTGCTAACTAATGCTTTTATTTCACAAGTTTGCTTTTCTAAAGTGAGTTAGTATGATTTCACTTTAATAAGCCAACATATTTAATGTTTTAGTTCATTCACGTGTTCTAGTTGTGGGGAAAACACACAATCTTGACATTGTAAGAACAGCACAAAAATTGTGTTTACTGGAGAATTTTGTTGTTACCATTATTTGCAAAAGGCAAAGGTGAGTTATATTTTTAATATATCATTCATTTATTCCGTAACATTAATGCTATAAGTATTGAATATGTGTATACTTGGGAAGTTCAAAAATAAGATTATTGATATTTTCCTTCAAAAAGACTTTCCTACATTATGCCAGTTTAGGAAAGTGACAAAGGAAGATGAAAGAGCAGCATCCTATCTAGACACCCACATCCCTACACCCAAGCTGGGATCTGGGGGATATAAAGAAATGAGAGTGTACTTGGCTATGCAAGTGCGATAGAACTGAGAGTGTGATAGATGAGAAAAATAAAAGGTAATGAAATTTCATTATGCAATTTTTTTACTCTGATCTTAAATTTTCACTTTAACGTTTATATATAGCTACTTAAGAATTCCCTAGTGACCCAAAGAAGACATGATAGCATCTAGAGTTATCGTGTGCCTCTGTGTGTGTGTGTGTGTGTGTGTAGGCACACATGCACATTTGTTTTCTGAGACGATTTAATTCAATTTGAACGCTATCATTACCGTGATAATTGGCAGGATTTGAAAGGTATTTCTTAAATCCCCAGATTTTAAGAAAATAAATTTCAGCAAAATAGAATCTGCATAACCAGGCAATTTATTGGATGAATGGAACAAAGGAGACTTCCATGATGATTTTTAAAGTTCAGAAGGGTTTTGATGATATTTTTCTCTTTTGGAGGATCAAAGGTAGGTTCAATTTGGATGCATTATTCACTCATTGAACAGTATCAATTCAAGAACTTTGTGAGCGTATGTGTGTGTGTGCATGTGTGTGTGTACTATGTCAAGCACAATGCTAGACACTAGGGGCCAAGAGTGATACGTTCCTTGTCTTTAAGATGTTTACATTATGGCATTTATATAATAATAAGGGAAGTGTGAGCTGACAAAAAAGAAAACCATGGATATGCATAAAAATTCAGATAGTGCTAAGTACTATAATGAAAATCTAACAATCTAATTTTCAGAATGACTAGAATTTGGGAGGCTGGCAAGTGGGGGCTAGAGTGTATCTGTAAGATATCAGATATACTAGCAGTTTATTTATTTATATATATATATGTTTAATGAAAATTATATGTATTTAAGTGTACGACATGATGATTTGATATCATATGCAGAGTAAAATGATTACTCCAGTCAAGGTAATTAACATATCATCTCACATAGTTACCATTTTTTTTGTGGTAAGAGCACCTGAAATCTCTCTTAGCTTATTTCCACTATTCAATACAGAATTATTAACTATATTTATCATGTCTGTAGATTAGATATCTAGACATTCGTCTTACAAAACGCAACTCTGTACCCTTCGGCCAACATGTCTTCATCCCTTCCATCCTGATAAGCACTGTTCTACTCTCTGTTTCTATGAGATCAACTTTTTTTTTTTTTAAGATTCCACATATAAGTGAGATCATACAGTATTTGTCTTTTTGTGTCTGGTTTAGTTCTCTTAGCATAATGTCCTCCAGGTTCATCCATGTTGTTGAAAACGGCAGGATTTCCTTCTTTCTCATGGCTGAATAATATTCCATCGTCTGTCAACAGACACTTGGATTCTTTTCATATCTTGGCTATGGTGAATAATGCTACAATGAACATGGGAGTGCAGGCATCTCTTCGAGATACTGATATCATTTCCTTTAGATATACAGTCATGCTCCACATAATGACATTTCAGTCAATGATGGACCGAATATATGACAGTGGTCCCATAAGAGTAGTACCATACAGCCTAAGTGTGTAAGAGGCTATAGCATCTAGGTTTGTGTAAGTACACTCCATGATGTTCACACAATGACAAAATCACATAGTGACACATTTCTCGGTATATGTCCCCATCGTTAAGCAATGCATGTCCATATACCCAGAAGAGAGATTGCTGGACTATATGGTAGTTTTATTTTCAATTTCTTGAGGAACCTCCATACTGTTTTCCATAATGGCTATATCAATTTACATTCCTATCAATAGTGTATAAAGGTTCCCTTTTCTCCACATCCTCACCAGCACTCGTTATCTTTTGTCTTTTTGATAATAGCCATTCTAACAAGTGTGAGGTGATATCTCATTGTGGTTTTGATTTGCATTTCACTGATGATTAGTGAGACATCCCTTATCAGATGTATGATTTGCAAACAATTTCTCCCATTTCTTAGGTTCTCTTTTCACTCTGTTGATTGTTTCCTTTGCTATGCAGAAGCTTTTTAGGTTGATTCAATCCCATTTGTCCATTTTTGCTTTCATTGCCTCTGCTTTTGGGGCATATCCAAAACATCATTGTCCAGACCAATGTCAGGAAACTTTTATGCTATGTTTTCTTCTAATAGCTTTACAGTTCCAGGTCTTACATTTAAGTCTAACATATTTTGAGTTGACTTTTGTATATGGAGTAAGATATGGGTGTAATTTCATTCTTCTGCATGTGGAAAACCAGATTTTCTTTCACTGTTTACTGAAGAAATATATATATATATATTTAGTTAGTTGCCTTTATGTACATAACTCTATATAATTGGTATATCATACTGATTGATTGAAACTTTTACAGTTAAAAATACCTGTCTGATTCTCTAGGAACATTTTTGTCTTGTAATCCATTTTGTCTGATATTGGAATAACTGGTCATATTTTATTACTATTGCTGACTGCATTATATGACTTTTTCTATACTTTTACTTTTGATCTATTTGTATCTTTGAATCAAATGGATGTCTCCAGTAGACAGCATGTGATAGGATTTTGTTTTTTTATCAAGGCTGAGAATATTTTCATTGGATAGTTTATTCTATTAATATTTAAGGTAATTATTGGTGTTTATAGAGTTTTTAATACTATCTTTTTATTTATATTTCTGCTTCTCTTCAACTGTTCCTCTTTATTTTAGTTACCATTTAGTGTCATGTCCTTACATGCATACATCTTTGCTCCTAGCTATCTTTTTTCTGCTGTCTTTGTGAAATACATTTATGTGTTACATAGACCCTAAAATATTATTTTATAAATATTGTTTTATGTAATTCATTTTCAAATCAGTTAAGAGAAGAAAGAGGAAAAAATATTCATATAAATTGTCTTTAACAATGACATAATTACCTTTACCAGTGGTCTGGTTTTTATTTGTTTGTTTCTTTTTTGTGTGTGTGAGGAAGGTTGGCCCTGAGCTAATGCTTGTTGTCAATCTTTCCTCTTTTTGCTGAGGAAGATTGGCCCTGAGCTGACATCTGTGCCCATCCTCTTCTATTTTGTATATAGGATACTGCCACAGCATGGCTTGATGAGCAGTATGCAGGTCTACGCCCAGGATCTGAACCTGTAAACCCTGGGCCACTGAAGCAGAGCACGCAAACTTAACCACTGTGCCACCAGGTCAGCCCCTGTTTCTTTTCTAATGTGGATTTAACTTAGTGTCTGAATTCACTTGCTTTCATCTGGAAGAGCTTCTAGTATATCTTGTAAGTTGAGTCTGGTAGCAACACATTCTCTTAGTTTTTCTTTACTATGAACTGTCTTTATTTCATCTTCATTTCAAAGGATAGTTTTGCTGGGTATAAGAGTCTTAGTTTTTCCATTCCTTATAGTATTTTGAATATGTCTTATCACTCCTTTCTGGCCTCTATTTTGTGTGATGGGAAGCCAGCTCTTAATTTTATCAGAGTCCCATTGCGAATGGATTTTACCTTGTTGATTTCAAGATTTTTTCTTAGTCTGTCTTTGTCTTACTGTTGTTTGAACTGCATAATTTCTATCATTCTATCTTTAAGTTTGTTCATTATTTCTTCTGTCAGTTCAGATCCACTTTTGAATCCTTCTAGGATATTTTTCAATACAGGCAATGTAATTTTACATTTTATTACAGAAATCTCAGCCTGCCATTTCTTGGGTAGAAGCTTACCATATGAGGGCATAGGTGAAGAAAGGGAACCCTTGACCTCTTGGCTGCATTCACCTGTAATTTAGCCTTTGCAATGTGAAGCTGGGAGGAAAAGAATTTCTCATGGCCTATTCCTCCCAGCAATTCTGAGAGCCGAATGAGGAAACCTCACTCTCTAGGCCACATCACCTGGAGTTGAGCTTCTGTAACATGGAGCTGGGGAGGAGATGAGCCAGGCAGTGGGTCATGGCTCAACTTTCACCAACTGTCACTATCCTCACTGAGATTTAGTAGATTTTCTTGAAGAAATGTTTTTTCATTTGCTGTAACCCTAGGACAGATTTAATATATTTACACATTTATTTTTAATAATTTTCACCCGTTTTTGTTGTTTCATAGGGGATCAGATTCATGGAGCTTCTCACACAGCCATTCTAGAAGTTATCTCACAATAGTTATCATTTCTTATTCATATCTGATGTCTGCATATGTTTATATAGCCTAACACTTATCAGATGTTTAAGGGATGCTTTTATAATAAATAAATATATAAACAAACAAATAAAATTTTAAGTGAACAAAGCTGAAGAATTCCAATATGTTGGCCAGCATTAAGTGTTAGCGAAGTTGACTGGCTTAACATTATAGATATACTATTCCAGGTTACTTTTCACTTCTTTTGAAAATGATATATAAAGGACATGTTAGGTTTCAGTTATAAACACTCCCTATAGCTCAGAATCTAAGTGTGCCAAGAGAGTGGATTTGGTCACCATGGAAACAAGATATTTCTCCCCTTTACATCTTGTTCAACCAATAAGAATCATTCAATAGATTACTCTGTGCCTTCTAGGGAAGCCTGTGTCATTATCAATCCAAAATGGAAAAGAATGCTCAAAGGAGAATGAACATGCCTCTCCTCAAGTATCACGTTAAGCAAAACTTTACAAGAAATCTTTAAACAGTACTTCAAGGAAAACATTTTATTTGTATTTCTTCAATGAAAAGAGTCTATTCTCCTGTTATGTGTCTGATATAATCATGTCTAATACTCACAATACCTGAGAATTGAGGTCCCCAAATAATAAGCAATTCAGCTAATAAATAAAAAGTCCGAGTTCTAAGTCAGGGATACCCATAGTCAAAATGTTTTCTCTTTTCCATACTTACTGCATATCCTTCTGGTGGTAGCAATAAAATAAATCCACAGTATCTTAAAATATATATTTTAGTCCTCATCTTCTGCTTCTGTTGTCAATATATAAAAATGGGCATTCAATCATGAGACTAAAACACTCTGGGGCTAAGTAAGCAGTATTTAGTAAAACTCTTAGCTTTTTGCATTTCTTTTGTGTTTCATTATATATTTTTAATTTTTACTTTATCTGAAATCTAGCATTTGGATGGCCAAAGAGAGAATGATTTTCTTCTTTGAGACATGTCAAAACAAAATAATCCAAACACATTTCTATTATTGGTCTTGATACAGTAATGAAACAAACATGTTTAAAAATAACATAGTGTAGCAGAAAACAGGCTGGACATCAGATATGCCTTACAAATCTCAGGTCTCCTATTCTTTAGGCAAAGATCTTAGATAATTATCTTTTTGCAACACCATAAAATTGCCTTTGGTATATTTTGCCTTAATTTAGTCTTGGCTTGTTTGTCTTTTCTCATACTTGTTTGGGGAAACTTTATCTGTGTACACACTCTACATTGATGGGGGAATGGGTCAATAAAAATGTGAGATATCTTCTCATATTGTTATTATTTCTTGGTTACAACTGCAAGATTTATTTAAGTCAATCAGCTTCTCAGGGTTTGTGAAATCCTAGGATGTGGCAATCATGATTATCAAATGATCATCTCTTGAATAATAATTGACTGTCAATGAGTAATTGAGTTTCTTACTTGCTTTTAATGCAAAATAATCACAAGAGTTTTGAAAGAATCATGATCAAAACAATATCCCCTACATATGCACATGTAATTACTGTTATTTTTTTCATGTCATTATCCATTAGCAAAAGAGGAAGAGTTTCCTTCTTTCAAGACATTGGAACAAAATATTCCCCAACTCTTTTGTAGCCCACTGAAATTAAATTTAAATCACAATGATGACCATTTAATAAAATTTTATTATAAAATTATAAACTGTAACAGTTAATCACAAAACTGTCTTCACAATTTGTATTTTTGCAGTCACTACAAACTATTTGTACTAACAAATACAATCAGTACTGAACACATTTTGTAAATCACAGTTATAGTTCCTATTGTTTATACTTTTCAAATCACACATACATTACATGTTACTCAATTAGCTCGGAGCAAAGAGAACATGTCCAAAGGAAGGATATTACAATGTGATGAGATTTCCAAGCAAGTCCTACAAGCAATTATTAAAAGAGATTTTTTCCTTTTTATTTTCCTCAAAAAGAAAAGACTGGATAGGGATGGTAACACTCTTAGAACATCACAAAGATTTTCATGGGAAAGAATAATACATTCTTTGTGGCTCCAGAAAAAGGGGTATATGCCCTGTGTGTATAAAGGAAGATATTAATCCAACAAAAAGTACACCCTTATAACAACCAGAATGGAAAAGATATCTAAGTGGTTGAGGATACTATTTAAATACATTGCATGGTAGGGCTTCAACCCTGAGACCCTAGAATTGGATAATCCAACCTTTGCTTTTTTTTAAGTGCAATTTTCAATGTTTTTTTTTTTCTCCAAGCACCAATCCTAAGGCAGAAGTTATGTGTCCTGCAAGTCCAGACTTAGATGAATTCTTTCCGACTTTTTGTTCTCTTTTCTCCTTTCCTTAAGAATTTCATTTTTCTTTTGTTGCTTCCTGATTTGCTGTAACATTTCCACTCACGGCTTTTCTCTCTTATTTCATTTTCTCTGTTAGTAACATTAAAACTTGTAACAGAGCACTGTTTCCCTCCATGAAGCCTGGAGCCAAAGATTCTTCACATAAACTATGTACTCCCAATCAAGTTCACGTTTTCTATCATTAGGGTATTTAAATTATTTCAAACATCATAGTTATATTTAAGTACTTAAGAAGACAGAATATCAGCTTTATTTATTGTTAGGATATTCATAGCACTGTAACGGGCGTTTTAAACCAATCATAGTATTTAATTTGTATAACAACCGTGGAAAATAGATATTATTATACTTATTTTAGCAGAAGGTAACACCAAGGCTCAGCAAGATTAAACAATTTGGCCTAAATCACAGGTCTGTTTTGAATCCCAAAAATATTCTCTTTCCACAATGTTACCACATGACATCAGCTCTCGTGGCTTGCAGGCTGGACGTTGAAATAATCTGTAGGCTCATTCACTCACATTTCTGGTGGTTTATTCTGGTTATCCTTTTACATCTCCTTAGAATTTAGCTGGGTTGGTCAACTTGGAACAATAACATGTTTTTTGATGTGGCCTGGAATTCCTTACAGTATGGTAGCCTGATACCAAAGGCAGTGTGAGGAGAAAAGACAAAGAGAAAAAAAGAGAGAGAACCATAAGGAGAACGTGGTGCCTTTCATGACCTAGCCGTGAATACCATACAATGTCACTTCTGCTACAATATATTGATTAAGGCAGTAACAAAAGGGAGGAGAAATAAACCTCCTGTTTGGCCAGATAGTAGAAGAGCATGCGTTACTAAAATCTTGTGTACATTTTAGAAAATATATTCTGCTACAAGTTTATTCATGGCCCAAACCTGACTTTCTCCGACTGTTCTGAATTGTTTAATTTTTTCTTTTCCATTTGTTGATACGGACCATGGAGGGTGAGCAGAGTCCAAAAGCCTTCCATAAGTCAAATCTAGTTTCAATAAGTACAACTATTAGGTCTTTGGGAGTTTCCTTAACAATTCTTATTGACTTTGGAATCAATCAGCACAGTACCCCATTCCAACACAGGCGTTCAAGATAACTGGATTTGCACCAAGTGCCCCCCAAAAAACAAAGAATGACATTTACTCCTCCACTATATGATTGCATTGCAGTAAAATATTTGATGTTTAACCACAACTATACTTAAGTTTCTGTAATTGTGCATTGTAGTACATCTATAGAATGTATGTGTACATTCAGCATATCAACAACACATTTCTCCTTAAAGGGATGATCTTGTTTTTTAAAAAATATTATTTTATTATTGACTGTGCTCTTTCTCCTTTTTTTCTTTAACATCAGTTGTGAAAAGACTGTGGTCCTATCATCCCTTTTGTTTTAACTGTAGGTGTTTTCACGAAAATCAATGTGTAATAATTAGAAGAATATGAAGTATTAGGGCTGAAATGATTAAGAAAAAACAAACAAGCAAACAAAGCCAAGGCTCACTTTATGAAATTTGTGAAGCTATGGTAAGCTTTATCACAGAAATCTACTCATTGTTTGCAATCAATATAACACATTTATAAACTGCTTAGATTTGATATTCAAAATGTTTGCTGTGCTTGGAATTCCTCCAAACATCCTCTTTTTCTTCAAAGTCCTGCATTCTAGTAATGACCATCCTTCTTGATTCATCTCAAAGAGCCCACATAGAGTTTATATCTCATGAAAATGTATATTCTTGAGACATCCACTTCTGGAAAGATGAAGTAGGTGTACTTTTCTCTGTTTCTCCTGCTAAGTACAACTAAAAACCTAAGATATTATATATCAAACATAAGAAGATTCTGAAAGGTGGAGAGAAGAAGGAAGGCCAGCTAGGGAACTCAGGGCCCAAGAAATGTCACATTCGTAAGTTCCTTGGGTTTTCTTTTTGTCTTATATATCCCAGAGTTGGAGCTGAGGAAGGCAGCATCCCAGAAATGCCAATGGGCACTGCCAAAAATCACCAATGATAACATCAAGTCAAAAGACCAGGGAAGAAGCAGACTATCAAGAAAGAAACCTTTTAGACAATAATCCATCTACTCTAGTCAAACATCACAGCAAAAATCGTGGCTCCACTCCCATCTACACTAGCAAAGGCTGAGTGAGCAGTCTAAACTTCCATCCTCGCCAGGCTATAATGAAGTATTCCAACATCCCTGCCAGGGTGGTGCCAGAGAAGCCAATAGGGAGCCAGGACTTTCATCCCAGAAAGGTGGCAACTTTCATCACCATTTCCTAACATGGTGTCAAGGGAGACAATGTGGGCAGCCTAACATTTCAGCCCCTCATCCAGCAATAACATGGCACTCCTCTCCCTCCCAGCTGGGGTGGTGTCAGAGGAGACCTAATGGAGGTTTAAGACCTTCACTGCCAACAACTGGTAATAAGACCAACACCCTCTCCACATGATATCACTCCTAATACCAAGAACTAGGAATACCATAAATGGAATCAAAAACACAATCAATAGACATCAATGCTGTGATGACAGAGATGTTAGAATTATCTGACAAAAGTTTTTACGTGGCATCATAAAAATGATTCAACAAAAAATTATGAACACATTTGAACTTGAAAGTGAGCATTTATAAAAACTTACTAACATTATCCTTAATGATGAAAGACTATGCATTCCTTCTAAGATCCAAAATAAGGCACAGATACCTGCTCTCATCACTCTTATTCATCATAGTGCTGGAAGTTCTAGCCACCGCAATAAGGCAAGAAAAGGAAACTAAAGGCATGCAGATCATAAATAAAACTCTCCTAAATGCAGATGATATGATTGTCTACATAGACAATCCCAAGAAATCTACCAAAAAAAGTTATCCAAAAAATAATAGTGAGTTCAGTAAAGTTGCAGGATACAAGATAAACTTATACAAATCAATTGAATTCCTATATATTTATCAATGAATATGTGGACACCAAAATTGAATAAAATAATATGATATAAAATTACTCAAAAACAGAACACTTATGTGCAAATATGAAAATAAAAAATAACTGTGCAGCAGTAGTATGATGAAAAGGACAAGATGCTGAAGATAGAAATTAAGCAAGATCTGAATAAATGAAGAGACATGCATATTCACAGATTAGAAGACCAACTTAGTAATATATTAATTCTCCACAAATTGATATAAAGGTTTTATTGAATTGCTATCAAAATCTCAGCAAGAATTTTTGGACATATAAACAAGATTATTTTAAAATATATATGGAAAGCAAAGGATCTAAAGCAGCTAAAAACTTTTGAAAAATGAGAATGAAATGGGAAGAAATATATAAATCTACCTGGTTTCAACTCTTCTTATATGGCTACAGTAATCAAGACTGCATGGTATTGGTGGAGGGGTAAACATATAGATCAAGGAAATAGAATAGAGAATCAAGAAATAGACTCACACAGATATGCCCAACTGATTTTTGACAAGGATGTGAAAGTAATTCAATGGAGCAAAGGCAGTCTTTCAATAAGTGGTGCTGGTGCTCTTGGACTCCATAGGCAAAAATGAAGCTCGACTTAAGTTTTACATCTTACATAAAAATTAAATCACAATGGATCAGAGACTTAGTGAAAAAGCAAAGAAACATTTTCGAAAAAGAAGGAAACAATCTCTGGGATCTAGGGCTAAGCAAAGGCTAAGGTTAGAGTTCAAAGACCAAAACCACAACTTGTAAAATGAAAAATTGATAATTTGTATTTAATCAAAATTAATAAATGTTGATCTATGAAATATTCTATTAAGAGGATGAAAAGACAAGCTACAGACTGGAAGAAAATGCTTATAAAGCATATATCCATTAAAGGACTAGTCTCTAGAATACATAAAAAACTCCCCAAACTCAACATTAAAAAAAAATTCCACTTAGAAAATGGCCAAAAGCCATAAAGAACATTTCACCAAAGAAGAATAATCACATGAGAAGAAGTTCAATATCATTAGCCATTAGGGAAATGCAGATTAAAACTACATGAGTTATCACTAAACATCTATTACAAAGGCTAAGTAGAAAAAATGTATATGTATAGTGATGTATATGTATGTATAGTGATGACAGCAAATGCTGGTGAGGGCACAGAGAAATCGATTTATTCACATTTTGCTTGTGGGAATTTTATATGGTATAGCCACTCTGGAAAAAGTTTCTTAAATAAAAAAATGCAACTACCTCATGACCCAACAGTTGTACTCTTGGGCATATATCCGAAAAAAGGAAAACATATTCACACCAAAAATTCCTGTACAGGAATTTTTATAGCGGATTTATCTGTAAGAGCCAAAAGATGGAAGCAACCTAGGTGCCCTTCGATGGATGAATGGTGACATTAACTTGTACATCCAAACTATGGCATGCTAGTCAATGATAAAAAAAAGTATTGAAATATTGATAAAAGCAACAATCCAGATGAATCTCCAGAGAACTACGCTCAAGGAGAAAAGCTAATCCTAAAATGTTACATATTATATTATTCAGTTTATATAACATTCTTGAAATTATAAAATTATAGAGATGGGGAAGAGGAGTAGTTGTCAGGGCTTAAAGAATAGATAGGGGCAAGAGGGAAGTGAGTGTGGCTTTGAAAGGGCAATATAAGGGATCATCGTGGTGATGGAAATGTTCAGTATCTTGTCTGTATAACTAGTAACATTGGTTATGGTTTTGTAAGAGATCTCCATTGGGGAAATTGTGTAAGTGGGGTCTTTTTGTATTATTTCTTACAACTGCATACCACACTACAACTATTTCAAAATGAAATGTGTGAACGTTTTATTCTCTAATATTTTATTTACTTACTTTTACACAGCACCTCTAAGTTGTTATGCTGAAAGCATCTTGAAGATAGGAAACATTATTTAGAGCCCTCAACGATTTTTTTCCTGCCCTCTTCTCCTAACAACCACCACAGTCTTAAAAACACAAATCCCATTATTTTCCATTAGAATGCCCACTTAAAATCTTTCGTTGACCTTACACTGCTTTTTAATTAAAGATTAGCATAGACTTTTTGGATCAGTACGAATCATCCTCTATCTACTTCTTCATAGCATCTGACTTTTCATTGCCAATCTTTTGAGGCTTCAGGAAAACTGAACAATTCTTGATCATGTCAAAGTTCTTCCCACGTAGGTTTTCTTGGCTCAGATTCTATAAATGCTGGTTTCTGTTCCTGGAATGAGCTTTAAGAGACTGCAGTCAGTGAGAGAAATTTAGTTGCATATTATTTAAAGTTATAAACAGTGGGCAATGGAAACATAGATTCAACTGAAAAGGAAATCTTGCTAGGGAGAAAAGAAGATGGAAACACACTTATCTGGAATACATTATTTGAGTCCAGCCTTAAGGGGCCCATCACATAGTAGGGCTCACAATAAAACAATACTTAAATAGATGAAAATGAGTGATGTAAGATTCCCCTTTAGTTGGGTAGAGGGAGGATGCATTTTAGAAATTTTGCTTATGATTTTCTGAAATAGTAGAAGTATATCAAATTCTATCAGCTTTAGAAGTCCCCCAAAGAGATTAAAATGCCAGGAATACAGTAGCTTGAATTGGTAAGATTTTTAAAGGCAAATATATTTTAATAGTGACCTCTATTTAAAAATGGAGCATAATTTAACAACGAAGGTCCTTAAAACTTATAAGACCTTAGCACTTCCTGCATTGCCCCCTTTCCCCAATCACCATAACATGTGGTCCATGAAAAAGTGCTTTTCATTACAGCATTTCTCTCCACAAATTTTATTACTTGAATGGCATCAGGAAAATCCCATAACAACTTCACCTTTGACTCTCAGCTTTCCCCAGAACACATCTATGCGGTTTTGGAATTAAGGAGGGGCAGTAGAGGGAGCTCTCACAGCATCAATTCCAGGGGAATAAATTTTCCCTTTCAGTGAGTTGGCAGTCTCACTGGCTCAATGAAGAACTAACGCCTTGAAGGGTCCACTGTGATATGCAAGAACATATGAGATAATCCACGTAAGACCAAAAACATGGAAATTGTTTGAATATCCACATTGTGTCCCATCTTTATGGAGATCTTTGAAATCATTGTTGGTAAGAGACCATCTTACCATTTATCTGGCTTAGATTCCCACTTCTATACTCATATCTTTTCTATCATCTTAAATGTCAAGCATAGATTTCAAAATCAATATCTAAAAATACTTGGTGCAACACTGCAACATTTAATTTGTCTCTCTGATGGAAAAGGGGAACAAAATAATACTCCCTCTTCTCTACTAGTGGCCCCACTCATTTGTCATTCTGATCAATAGTGTTTTTGATGTCTTGGTCTTAAAGCCTAATTCTAATGTAACTCTCCTGTGTTCCTCAAAATCTTCAGTTTACCATTCTGTTGACTTCCCACCTGCCTTTTCTAATCATAGGCCACTAGTTTGATGACAGAAAGATCCAGTGACATTCCCTGGAAGAGGTCCCTTGGAAACCTCTCCTGAGGTTAGTGCGAATGACAGGAAGAAATTCATAGCTGTTGCTACTAATGGCATTTAGCAGCAGCGTTAAAAAAGGAAGCCCCTTGGCATAGCCACAAAAGTCATCCAGAAAGCACCAGTGCCAGCTTGCAGCAAATACCAGAGTTGTTTCCCATCATAAACCCAATTACTCATTCCTCCTATGTCTCAGGTCTCAGGGTGTCTGTAACTATTCACCAGCAACAGTTCTTGGACTGTGGCCACAAATAGTGCCATTTTTCTACAGTCAGGAGAGTGGCTTCTTTCAGGTGCTTAGACCTAAAATGAAAAATAAAAAGTACTGAACCTTACTGTGCAACAAAATAAAACAAGTTTCATGGTTCTGCCACTTCTTATCCTCCAGACGTAGGATATCACTTTAGCTGACTCTGAATCTCAATTTCTTTATTTGTAGAATAAGGATAATAATGCCCATATTGCAAGGCTTTGTAAGAATCACAGAGGATTTATGTGGTATTTGACACAGTGTTTGGCACAATGTACAGATTTTATGAAGATAGTAATGTTATGTTTACTGTGATTTCTCATGTCTTCATTACACCGAATATTTTGAAAAAGTCTTAAGACATCTGTTCACTTATTGCTATCAGATGAAGTAATTTTTTTTTCTAAGATGTACAGAGTCCCTGTGAAATCAGTGTCATCAAAAAACATCCCCAGTTGCAAACTGTCCATTTACAGTAAGTGGTCACCAATTATTCTCCACTACCCAGCTAGCCAAGATCCTGAGAACAGACTTGGCCAGAATTATGGAGGGAGGAGTAGTATCAGTGGGGAAAATTAGTGAGATCCATTCCAAAGACTAAACTGGGAGAATTATGAGACCCAACCCGAGAACTAAAGGCAGAAGCTGGAAATAGAGAAGGTTTTTGTTTCACTGGGGAGTCAATGTCAGGGAATACATTTACAAAACCTTTGTTAGATTACAAAACCATTGTAACTCACCCATATATGATCACTTTGTTGCTTGAAATTTGTCTTTTTGAGGTTGTGAGCATTTTACCTCTAGAAAGCAGAAGTACATGTGGATGTTCCATTAAGCGGATAAGTGGGAAAATTTTGGCGATTGCTTTGCAATCCTCAACAAGTATACACCTATCATCTACTTTTTGCATTATGTTTAGTTCTGGGGTTATGAAAGTAAACAAGGCATGTTCTCAGTCTTCAAAATGTTTATAGCTCAAAGGGAAGGCAGGCATTGAAATAAATTGTTGTTTAGTAACACGATTATTACAGTGGGGTGCAGTACGTATGGTTATGGAAACCTTCACAGATAGTTAATATTCAAGAAAAAGATTAAAGAATGGGTAGGATTTGGCCAGCTGTACAATTTGTTTGAGGGATTGGGATGTTTTAGATGTTCTATATGTGCAAAAAAAAATTTTTTTTCACTTCCTGTTCTTCTCCCTTGGGATATAATGGAGACTCCACACCCAGAGTGGTAATTAGGGAGGTATCAAAGACTAAAATGGGAGGAGACAGCTACCAGGACAGTCTTAGATCCTGCAGCCAGCTGAAAGGAAATGTAGGAAAGCCAAGTTACTGAACAGATGTTGAGAAATAACCCCCAGTGGAAAGTGAAAAGGTCTATTGCTTTTGTCACTATTTTTTTTTTCTCAAAATCATAATCTTGGTTACTCACATCCATAAAGTGTCCTTGACTTCTCCTGGCAAAGTTGATTTCACTAGCTTTTAAACAATGTTGTATGGTGAGAACACAGGGCAGTGTTGGCATGCCCTGTAGGACAGAGGACCATGCTTACTATATTGAGCAACTTTCTGAATAAATGAAAGGAAGGAACTCCTACCCTGTGCCTTAGACCATGTCTATGCACTGGCTACGCTGGAAATTATATGCTATTCTCCCTATTAGACTGAGATCTCCAAGGCTCAAGGCTTTATTTTACTTACTGTGAATGGACAACTTGGGGTTATAACTAGAACTTGCAGTATCAACACATAACTGGAGGATAAGTATCCGGTGATAAGTGGAGAGTTCTGAGCAATGTTCTGAGGAGGGATGTTCATTCCACAAAGATAGGGAATATCTTAGCCAAGGGTGAAGGAGAGGCAACATACAACACATTACTATCAGGAGTGGTGGAAGGCATGATCAGGGGAAATTTAGAATGTTGGACAATGGAAGTACCAGAAATATTCTCAAGGAGCACTACACTTTAGTTGTGGTAAACCAGGGCCCCAGCAAGTACCACAGGACACACAATTACTCTAAAGCTGGATCCATTAATATCAGATTGGAAGCAGTTATGTCTCCTACCACCAGTAACTACAAAGAAAAGGGTCTGTGTTTAGAATTTGTGGGATGTAAGTCAAATACTGGCTTTGCCCTATGATGGCTTCATAGCTGTGAACAGTTATTTAACATAACAGTGCCCCAGGTCCCTCTGGAAAAAAAGAGAGATATGTTTATTCTTCAAGATTATTGCAATCATTTGTTGGGATAATGTCTTACATAATGTATGGACCTTTTTTATACTCTATACATTCTTTGAAGCTGAGATGGAGAACTCTCGAAGATAATCACGATACAATCGCGCTTGCGGCACCAGAAAAGGTCTACTGTAAGGGTTGGATTGAACTTTAAAATAGTTCCCGCTGTGTGTTAGGCACTGAATAAATATTGGATAAAACAAACGAACTGATATTCACTCTTCAATATTACAAGAACCTGAATGATTCAGATTTGCTAGGAAGACCACTAAAAGAAAGTGTTCTAGAAATGGTTTACTTCATTGCTCCCTTTTTATACAAAGGAAATTGGAAAAAAAAAGAAATTCAGTATCTACTCAGGACAGCCAGTTAGAGGCAAGGCTAACATTTAAACCATGGTGTTAGTTTTTATTTGTTCTCTTTGTATTAATTTTTTTTTTATGAATGCAGTTAAGTTGGACAGATAATCCAAGAGATCCTTGGGAAAATATTTATTCTTTATTTGGTCCCAGAGAATTCAATGACTGTTCTTTCAGATGAGTAGTTTTCAAAACATAGTATGCAACACACAAACAGATAGAACATATCTCAGGGAGGATTTTTGTGTGTGTGTGGCATGTGCATGCACACAGCATTCTTTTTACTAGGCTTACTCTCTATAGATACAATTTATTTTATTTGAGGTAGAAACAAGATATCTGCATTTTTAATGGAACAAAGGTAATTTAGACGCAAATTGTTTTCTATTTGAGAAATACGGCTTGCATTTCTTCCTTGTTTTATCTTCCAATCATTTATTCACTCAACAATTATTTTAAAGTAATAATATAATAAACATCTGAGTGCCACAGCCTAACATAATAAAATTGTAAGATTTAACCATTGGTTTCACAGTTATTCAGATAGAATTAAGATTTCCTTTGTAAATTTCCCTTAATTCTATTCCCATTTCCCTACTCAAAAGTAATCACTCTTCTGATTTTTCTGTTTCATTCCTACAATGTTTATTACCCTATTATTATTTATTTATGTAGTTATAATCTATGTTTGCAACTGTCTTTCATGTGCTCAAACTTTATACAACGTTATCATATAGCATGAATCATTCAATACGTTGCTTTTGTGGTAAATATAATTTTAGGATGTGGTGCACATAATTTCAGTTCATTCACTTTAATTTCAGCATAGGGTTTTAGTCCATGCATATCTCATACTCTTTAAATCCATATCCTACAGATGTGTATTTATGTTATTTCTAACTTTTGTTATTAAAAATAACGCTGCAATTCAAACCTCTGGTATATGTTTTGTAAGTATATGCCTAAGAGTAATCTCTTTACTGGTTATTATATCTTTAAAAGTACTTGGGATAATAGTGAAAATTTGAGGCAATTTACTTAATCTAACCTAGCTCAATTTCCTTGCATAAAAACGAGGATAGTAATTCCCACCGGATTTCATAAAGATTAAATGGGTCATCTTTTGTGAAAGTCATGGCAAATTGTGACAACAAATAGTCTCTCCCAATTTTTCTTTCTCATTCTAATTGTGTCTATGGGCAGAGAACTGAAGACACAGGACTGTTATTGAGACAATCAGCATTTCATACGTTTATCTAAGTCGAAGTCAGCTATATAAATGAGAAACATCTGCATTCTGTCTGAGTTTGTCTGAGTAACTTTTACTTTGATATTCAGAATCATCATCTTTGAATTTCTGAGTTTGTGACCTGCCCATGTGGGTGGTGTGTCTGTTTCTCTGATTTAAAAAAAAAAAATAATAGTGCCACTGAATCTTATTTCTTATTCTGTGGCTTTTCTCCTCCTCTATTTTATATTCATTTGCCTTTCCTTGCTGAATCTTCTCAGGCTTTTCAACCAAATGCAAACATTAAATGAAGGCTTTCCTGCAATTTCAAAGCAAAGCAAAGCAATTCCCCTAAAGGGAGAGAAAGTATTTGTTGATTGTCCACAGACGCAGTGAGGCTCAGCAAGCCCCTTTGGAAGGAGAAAGGGACGTCTGAGCTAAGAATAGAAGGCCAGGACAATGGTGCTGTCTGACACAAGTTGTTGGGACAGAGAGGAAAGAAAACCAAAGCATATGGATTTTACTCTTAGCATGTGCCAGGCCCTGTCCTGGGCAGCCTCATCACTTTCACAAGACAGGACTGATGACCACTCACGTTGGCAGATTTCAAGGTCACGGAGAAGGTCAATGTCACTCCTCCATTTACCTCTGCCTCAGACAGACTCATTTTCTCTCTGATTGTTGATTTTTGACCTCCCCCACCCCTCAACACGTGAAAACCTATCTTTTAGTTACCAAACTAAAAATTATATGCATAATTTTACGCATGTGCAATTTTCCCAAACAAATATAACATAAACGTAACGTTCCCCTTTGGCCTAGAAATCCTATCTATAAATATAGCATATAAGAATCCTGTGAAATCAGGAGAAATATTTATATGAAAAAATATTTATTTCAACATTCTTTAGACTTGCAATAAATGGAAATCATTAAATATATGATAACTGAGAAATAAATAAGTGAAGTAGCATATATTCATGTTAGAGAAAATTATGCAGCCATTAAATTGAGGTTTACAAAGAATTTGTAAACATGCAAAAAAAACTTACCATGTAAAGCTAAGGAAAGAAAATGGGATAAAAATGCAATTGGATTTCAACTGTGTAAATGCACACATTTTACATAAAGAAAATACATAAAATGATTAAAAAATGCAAATAAAAGCAAAAATTGTTTATATTTCTCTGTCTTGATTATAGTACTATATGTATTTTTTTTCATATTTTTGTGTATTTTTCACAGTTTCTACAGTAGGTGTGTATTGTTTTTATGGTTTTTCTAACATCTAAGTTATGGTGAAAGTAAAATATTGCCACTATTTGTAGGTAGATTCTTTTGGTAAGATTAGAGGACTTGGGGAGTAAAAAAAAGTGTTTTGCTAGCCAAAGATTGGCTATGAAACCAGTCAATTATTTAAATTCTAGGGCCTCATTTATCAAGTGAGGTTATATAACTAGAACTGCTCATGGGCCAGTGGTGTCCCAAGAGTAAAATGAACAAATGAGAATGGAGATGCTTTACAAACAGATCATTAACAAACATACAAACCACATTTTGCCAAAGCAGTCCTACTTTTTTCATGTGGAACAAGAGATCATGTTTTATTTCCCCTAAAATTCCTCTCTGGCCTGAAGGTGTTGAATAGACGAAGGACGGAGATAGTCTCCGATGAATGGGCTTCCACTAGCAAGTTGCTGTGGAAAATGCATAGGCTTTCAAGTGAAATAGATCTGGTAATTTGGGGGCAGGTCAGATGTCTCTAACATATTTCCTCACATATAAGGTAAAATTAACATCAATCCTCTCACAGGGTTGCTTTGAAAATGAATGTTGATGACATCTCTAAAATGCCTTTAGGGCATGGTCTGAAACAGGGATTCGATAAATATGTTGTCCTGCCTCATGTAATGCCAACTTTCCCAACCAGCGGCAAGCATTTTGCATTTTCTCTTTCCACTGGTGGAAGTGATTAAGCAATGTGAATCATGTAAACACAAGTGAGCTGAAATAGTAAACAAGGAATTAGGGCATGGGTGGTATATCATCACACCAAAAAAGAAAAAAAATCAAACCTACAATAAAAAGAGTCACTTTCCATGTCAACCACTTCTAACACTGCTAAGGATAATTTCTAATTGGCAATCATAACTCATCATAACTAGCTGTCAAAAGACCAGAAAAACCCAAAGAAAGTTAATATGGTTCCTTTCTCATTATAAACCCAATAGGGACAAAAAGACACACATGGACATGGTAGAAGGGGCATGGGATTTCTTTTGTGTCTCTTTTATAAGGACATTAATCTCATTTATGAGGGCTCTCCCCTCATGACCTAATCACATCCCAAAGGGCCCACCTCCTAATACTATCACATTGGGCATTAAGGATTCAACATATGATTTTTGGAAGAACACAATCACTCAGCCTAGAGCATAGGTATATACCCTAAAGAATTGAAAGCAGGAGGGCTGGCCCATGGCGTAGTGATTAAGTTCGACACGCTCTGCTTCAGTGGCTGTGGTTGGCAGGTTCGGATCCCGGGCATGGACATACACCACTCATCAGCCATGCTGAGGTGGTGACCCACATACAAAATAGAGGAAGATTGCTACAGGTGTTAGCTCAGTGTGAGTCTTCCTCAAGCAAGATAAAAAAAAGAATTGACAGCAGGATCTCGAAGAGATGTTTGTACATACATGTTCATACCACCAATATTCACAATAGCTAAAATGTCGAAGCAACTCAGGATCTATCAGTGGATGAATGGATAAGCAAAATGTGGTACATACATACAATGTAATATTGTACAACCTTAAAAAGAAAAGATTTTCTGACATATGCTACAATATGTATGTTGCTTGAGAACATTTTGCTAAGTGAAATAAGACACTCACAAAAAGACATATACTATAGGATTCCACTTATATGACATACTTAGAGTGGTCAAAATCATAGAGATAGAAAGCAGAATAGTGGTTGCCAGGGGCTGGGGGTTGGGGAATGGGGAGTTATTGTTTAACCGGTAGAGAGTTTCAGTTTTACAAGATGAAAAGAGTTATAGAGATGCATGGTGGTGATAGTTGCACATTATGAATGTATTTAATACCACTGAAGTATACATTTAGAAATGGTTAAGCTGGTAAATTTTATGTTATGTGTATTTTACCAGAATAAAAAAAATAGAAAACAGAATATGTAACTAACAATCAGAAAGGAAATAAAATGATAGAAAGTAATAGATGAATCCAAAGGAAGGGAAAAAAGAGAAAATAAAGGGGAACAAAAATAAATGGGATAAATAAATGAATATTAATGAAGTAGGTGTAATGCAAATATCATTAATTACACTAAATACATGTAGATGAAGTTTTCCATAAAAAGATAATGGCTGGCAGGCTGGATAAATAAACAACATGCAATGATGTGCTGTTTACAAGAGACGATTGAAATATAAGAACACAAAGTTTGAAAGTAATTTAAAAAATATATGTAATGCAGATACTAACAAAAACATATATAGCTATACCAGCATTAGACAGATTAGTTTTTAAGATAAAAAGTATTGCAGGATGTGTAGAGGGGCATTTCATAATGTTAAAAGGATCAATCTCTTAGGCAATTATAATAATCCTAAATTGTATTTGTCTAAGACCATAAGATCCACACTCTTAGAGAAATATAATAATATATCTCTATGAAGATTTGATAGAATAATCAGACAAAAATTTTCAAGATATAAAATAGTAAAGCAAAATGGTTAACAAAGTTAGCCTAACTGACATATATAGAATCCTGCAAAGAATAACTACAAATGCATATTCTTTTCAAATGTGTATAGAAAAGTTATCAAAATTGACCACAAGCTAGACTATAAACTGAGTCTGAATGAACTTTAAAATATTAAAATCATGTGTAGTTTAATGTCCTAACACAATAGAGTCAGTTTAAAAATCATTTTAAAAAGTACTTAGAAAATCTCCAACTATTTGAAAATAAAACAATATAATCCTAAAGAACCCATGGGACACAGAGAACTCACAATAGAAATTCGAATAGCTGCTAAATATATTAGGAGGAAAGAAATGATAAAAGTAAGAGCAAGAAACAATGAAGTGGGAAATATACATCCACAAGAGAAAATCTACAAAGTCAAAAGTTGGATTGAGATTGATTGTGGAAGAAAGAGAAGACACAAATTACCAGCATCAGGAATGGGAACATCCCTAAAATCCTACAGACATTTAAAAAAATAATAAGTTTTATGAACAATATTATGACAATTCATTTGAAAATTTAGATAAAATGGACAAATTCTTTAAAAAACAGAAATACCGGATACAAGAAGAAATAGAAAATCTGAGAGGTTTATATCTATTAAATTGATTTAAGTAATACTTTTCCTACAAATAAAACTCTAGGCCCAGATGGCATTATTTGTGAATTATTCCAATACCTAAATAATAAATAGCATCAGTCTTAAGCAAAATTATATAGAGAACAGAATATGAAGGAACATTTCAGCTTTTCATGAGTTTACTATACATAGCTTTGATACCAAGACCAACGACATTTCAAGAATGAAAATTTGCAAGGCAATCTCTTGTATGCACATAAATGAAAATATCTTAATAAAATATTTAAAAATGAACACTATATTATATAAACAAGATGATACACCACATCCAAATGGAGATTATGCCTGAGTGCTGGTTAGTTTAACATTTGAAGTTCAATCAGTGCAATTCACCACACTAAGGAATAAAAGAGATATGATTATTTCAATACATGAAAAAAGAATTTTATAAAATTCACCCCCCATTTACAAAACAAACTCTCAATGAACTAGAAAAAAAAAACGCACTTAATCTGATTAAAAGAGTCTACAAACACTTTACAGATAACATTGTACTTTATGGTAAATTATTAAAAACTTTTCCCAGAGATCAGAAATCAGAAAAAAGATTTCACTATCACTATTTCTGTTAAAATTATATTAGAAAATTGCTATGGTCTAAATGTTTGTGTTCACTCCAAATTCATGTTGAAATCCTAACCCCTAAATGTGATGGTATTAGTTGATGGGGCCTTTGGGAGGTTAGAAAAGATCATGAGGGTGGATCTCCTATGAAAAGAGATTCCACAGAGCTCCCTAACCCCTTTTCCCAGATGAAGATACAAAGAGAAGCGTGCAACCTGGAAGAGGGCCCTCACCTGACCGTGCTGCCCTCCTGATCTTAGACTTCCAGCCTCCAGAACTAAGAGAAATAAATTTGTGTTGTTTATAAGCTGTTCAGTCTGTGGTATGGTGTTATAGCAACATGAAAGGACTAAGACAAAGCTCTAACCACTATAATATACAAGAAAACGAAAGGAAAAAATATATATATATATAAAGATGGAAAAGACAGAAATAAAAACTTCCATGATCAATTTATATGATAACTTTTTTTGGGTGTGTATGAGGAGATCAGCCCTGTGCTAACATCTGCCAATCCTCCTCTTTTTTTTTTTTTTTTTGGCTGAGGAAGACTGGCCCTGGGCTAACATCCGTGCCCATCTTCCTGCACTTTACATGGGGACGTGCCACAGCATGGCTTGCCAAGCAGTGCATTGGTGTGTGCCCAGGATATGAACCGGTGTATCTCGGGCCACCGCAGCGGAGTGCGCGCACTTTTAACCGCTTGCGCCACTGGGCCGGCCCCTATATGATAACTTTTTAAAAATCGTAGAACGTATGTTAATATTAATATGCAAACTTGGGAATAGCAATATATATGCAATTATGTATTACATTTTTGTACACTAGCAAAAAACTATTAGAAAATAAAATGGAAAAATGGAAGGTAACATGTACAATAGTATCAAAATGACATCAAATTAAAAGGGAAAATGTAATGTGAGATATGTAAGACCTGTACATAGTAAATGAGAGAAAGAGAGAGAAGAAGACCTAAATAAATGAATAGATATATAATAGAACTGAATAATCTATATTAAGAATGTAAATTCTTAACAAGGATTTTAATCTGTTTTGTTTTGTCTTTGTTTTTAATTTACCAGTTTTTTTACGTTTTGTATGTGAATGAGATGGATAACAGCAATCAAGATCCTCTAAAAGAACAATACAACTGGATACCTTAAACTACCAGATACCAAGACAACATAAAGACATACTAATTAAGGCAGTGTTCCAAAGTTAGACAAATAAAAAATGGAACAGAATGTCAACCTAAAACTGCCCTAAAAACATAAAGAATGGAACAGCATAGAGAAGTCAGAAGCAGATCTACACCTTAAAGTAGCATGATTTATGACAAAAGTACCACTCAAGGCTCTGAAAACATGCATCTTTTCAATAAATAGTAAACATGCACTTGTATATCCAGAGTGGAAAAATGAATTTATACTCCTACCACACCATAAACAAAATCAATCCCAGATGGTTTATAAATCTAAATGTGAAAGGTGGAACAATAAAGATTCTAGAATGCAACATAAAGCATAATTAATTTCCGACTTGGCACAAGAAAAAGTGCTAACATAAGTAGTGCTAACCATAAAAAAAAGTTTAATAAAGTGAAGTACATTAAAAATAAAAACTTCAACTTGTATCAAAAGACATCTTTAGAGAATGAAAATGGAAGCCACCAAGTAAGAAAAGACATTTGCAAAACATATATTTGGCAAAGAACTCATGCATAGAATATATATGGAACTCTCACAAATGAACAATTAACAAGAGATACAACTCAATTAAAAAAACAAAGAAAAAGGAGGAAAAGAGGGAGGGAGGTAATTACTAAGTCCTTGAATAAGCATTTTACAAAAACTGTATATCTAAATGTTCAATAAGGATGTGAAAAGTTGCTTTAATACCATTGGTCAACAGGGAAATTCAAATAAAAACCACAATAAAATTGTATTACTAAGCCACTAGCATGACTAAAATCAATATGATAATTCTCAGTGTGCAAGAAGCTGGAGCAATTTGAACTCTCATACTGGAACAACCTTTTTAGAAAATGTTTGAGATTATCTGTTAAAATCAAATATATCATAAGATCTAGCAACCCCACTCCTACATATATAGACATATATATACGAGAGAAATGCCTACATATGTACCACAAAGGCATGTACAAGAACGTTTATAGCAACAATACTCATAATAGCCCCAAATTGGAAACAAGCTATATGTCTATGAAGAGTATAAAATACTTAAATAAATGGTAATATACTCATACAATTAAATAATATGTGGCTATGAGATGGAACAAACTAAAATTATATGTAATTATATAAAACTCACAAACATAAAGTTAAGAGAAGCTAGACACACAAGAGAGTATCCTGTATCATGCCTATCAGGCAGGTATCTTGAGTTCTGTTATGTTTAATATCTTGATCAGGGTTGCGGTTACATGGATTAATCTTTTCCTTTTTGCAAGAATTTACCAAGTCATATACTATAACTTGTGCACTTTATTTTACGATAGACTTCAAAAAGTAAACTTAAAAGGAGAAACAACACGTAACACAAAACATTTGGACCAGATTCAAAGAGATTTATATATATACATGTAGTTACATATATAAATTTGCATATATATACATGTAACACATGAAACCACATGTAACACAAAACATTTGGATTGGATTAAAAAATATACATGCATATATTTGAATATATATACATATATTTGCATATATACTTATATGTATACATAAAATGTTTTAAAGAGCCACATGCCATTTAGATCACTGGATGCCTTGAAAGTGGCTGGACAATATGTAAGGCTTTTAATGGTTTAAGTAGTGGGAATGTGAATTCTTTGCATTTAATAGCTTGGGGTTGATAGTTTAGCTGGCAGATCAAATAATTAAAAATGTGATCTTATCCTGATTCTGTGATGAGGGTAGTTTACTTAATATTTTTGAACAGTATTTTTCTCATCCGTAACATGAGTATTCATGTTTCTAAATTTGCAGGGTCATATGAAGCAAAATAAGAAAATATATGTTTATGATTTTATGTATTAGGCAACAAGATCATTGATGTGTCTCTCAGTCAAAATATTTTACCAAGGTTACCTTGAGTTTTCTTTCTAAAACTTACATGAGACATTTTGAATCTTTTAGATGATGCAAATCACCCGAAGATATGAGAATAACTTTATTTTTTAGAAATAGCCAAGACCAGGGAACTGTTGTTAATATCTCATTTTCTTTCCAGTGGACCCTAACGTAATACGTTACAGTTTCGTACCAATAAGATAATTGAATAATAGGTAAAAGTAAGCACAAGTAAAATATAATGAGAATATATTTCAGATTATGGCACTAGCCCGACTATGAAGTAATTCCCTAAGATGAATTCCAGAAAATATTTGTAAAATAGTATCTCCAATTGACTATTTAGGATATGCGCATATTGGTATCTTTGACATATTGACACATAAATTACACTGGTTTATAGCTTGGATATAGCATGTTATACTGGAAATTCACACATTCTGATACTAAACATTGATTGGATTAGTTGTCATTTTTCTTCCTTTTCTAGATAAATGACTTTGGTCAAGTTAAATACTCAGACTCAGTTTTTTCATCTATAAAATGGTTATATTAATACAAAATTTATAGAATTTTTATAGGTCTGTCAGCTAATCTGTAGCTATATAAGGTAGAAATGGCTTTAACTGTGATTGATGAGTATAGTTCTTAACCGAGGCTACCGAAATAGAGTAGGTCTTATCCTCAGTTCTTTCGTCATCAGGTGATGAAAGTTAAGCTCTGCACCAAAATCATTTACTGAAATTATAGCAATGCCCTGATTTTTATATTCTTACATACATTCTTATATCCTTACATATGACCTACAAGTTGTTATTGTAGAAATTCAAAGTTATGAAAATTTGTCAGGCTAGCAAAATTGAAGACAGTTAATAAAGAAACATAATGAAGGAGGTGAAAGTGTCTTCAGTTATCTTTAGTCCAAATTTCTCATTTCACAGATGAGAAAGCTGAGGCCTAGTGCCACACAATGATCAGGTTGGAAGATGGAATAAATCAGAGATGATCTAATCTGATGATGGTGGAGGGAAGTTGAGTCCTCTTTTGTTCCCATATAATGCAGGAGTAATCCTTAACTTTATCGTATGTATACCTTTCTTAACAGAGCTAAAAGCACCCTTTATCTTTCTGGGTAGTATTGGAAGAATGCTTGATGAATTTTAGCCTCTTGATAATAATAGTTGTAATAATTAGGAATTTATTTATTTATTTATACAGATTTTATTTTTTAGAGCAGTTTTAGTTTCACAGAAAAATTGAGCAGAAAATACAGAGTTCCCATATGTTCTCTCCTCCCACATACAGTCTCCTCACCAACAACATCCTAAGCCAGAGTTGTGCATGTATTACAACTGATGAACCAATGTTGACACATCATCATCACCCAAAGTCTATAGTTTGCAATAGACTCCACTTTGTTGTATGTTCTATGGGGTTTGACAAATGTATAGTGACATGTGTATACCATTATAATATCATACACAATAGTTTTATTGCCTCGAATATCCCCTGTGCTCCACCTGTTCATCTCTTTTTCTCCCAATACACTGGTAACTACTTAACCTTTTACTATCTCCATAGTTTTACCTTTCCAGAAAGTTATATGTTTGGAATCATGCAGTATGTAGCCTTTTTATGTTGGCTTTTTCATTGAGTAATATTCCTCTATGTCTTTTCAAGTCTTGATAGCTCATTTCTTTTTCACTGAATAATATTCCATTGTCTAGATGTACCAATTTTTTTTTTATCCATTAACCTATTGAAGGACATCTTGGTTTCTTCTAAATTTTGGCAATTATGAACAAATTTGCTACAAACGTGTGTGCAGTTTTGTGTCGACATAGTTTTCAACTCATTTGTCAAATTCCAAGGGGCATGATTGATGAATCATATGTAAGATTATGTTTTGTTTTCTAAGAACCACCAAACTATCTTCCAAAGGGGCTGTATCATTTTGCATTCCCACCAGCAATTAGTGAGAGTTCCTGTTGCCCCACATCCTTGTCAGCATTTGGTATTGTCAGTGTTTTGGATTTTAGCCTATCTAATAGGTGTATAGTGGTATCTAATTAATGTTTTACTTTGAAATTCTCTGATGATGTGTGATGATGAGTATCTTTTAATATGCTTGTTTGCCATCTGTATATCTTCTATGGTGAGATGTTCGGATACTTTGCCCATTTTTTAATCAGATTGCTTGTTTTCTTATTGTTGGGTTTTAAGAGTTCTGCATATATTATGGACGATAATCTTTTGTCAGATACATTTTTTGCAAATTTTTCCTCCAAGTCTATGGTATGTCTTCTAATTCTCTTGACAATATCTTTTTGATAATTTTTTAAAAAATTTTACTGAAGTCCAACTTATCAATTATCTCTTTCACGCCTTTGGAGTTGTATCTAAAAACTCATCACCAAACCCAAGGTCATCTGGATTTCTCCTATGTTATCTTCTTGTTTTATAGTTCTGCATTTTACATTTTGTTCTATGATCCACTTTAGGAATTTTATATACATTTGGGCTGGGTTTTCCAAAGGATGGAGTTCAAAGTCTAAAACCCCAACCACTCTGCAAAGATATTAGGAATATTCACTAGTGAAGACTAGGGAAAAAGTAATTTCTTTAGTTTATTGAACATCCAAATGGAGTCTGGTAACATACTGAATCATGTGGAAAATAGGCAGAGTATCTCAGAATACATCATCTGGAAAGAGGTCTGGCGTGGTGTTCCTCATTGATGGTAATGCATTTAATGGATCATTAACAAGTATTACAGAAGGTAGAAAAAAATGGATCTCTTTGTCAAATAAGTTTTGAAAAATTTTACTTAACATGCAGCATATGTCTTTACCATCAGGATTTTTAGAGCCTTTAATGTATTAATTATTCCAGTGACTCTCCAAATGGGCAATACATTAACCGGAGTTTCCCCAACTCATTTTATTGAACATACAATATTTTTCTTGGAAAACTTGTGTTTTGAGTGAAAAAAAAATTATTTTTTAGATAAGAAAATAACCTTAAGACATGAAGTTCAGCATTATGACAAAGGTCATTCAGTTATTGGAACATTTGGGATTGGCACAAATTGTCTCATTGCAAACTGGTGTTGATTTCATTTCTGTCCACTTCTTGAGGGAAGTGAAAACTCATTCATTAAATAAATGTTTATGGAGCATCTATTATGGCATCCTGTACATGGGGAAATATCATTACAATGTTCGTGCCTTGTAATTGAGCTCTCGTGTCCTAACAGAAAGAATTTTTATCACGATATAAGGGAATGTGTTATGATTAACTGAATAACTGTTCTACTGTTTTAGGAGTTTACGTCTTGGCGTATACATTTCTAACTCTTTTCATCCCTTTATAATTAGTGTAGCATCAAGATTATCTGAGTGCTGCTTATTTCATTCGGGCACATTCATGACTTACCCTAGTGACCTCATTTATGGTAACTATATTGAGGCCTTGCTATTTGTGCACAGACTTTGTGAAGATCCTATTTTTGTGATTGGTGATTCTGCAGTCGGAAAAATTTGTGCATTGACGAAGAGTATATCTTCTCCCTTAAAAACATCATTAATTAATTTCTTGGGCAATCCACTTAGCTGTTTGCACAGATAAATGCAAAGTTTGAGCACATGCATTCTTCAGAGAATCAAAGATAACTTGAGATGACAGCCCTCAGTGAGAATTCTGAGCAAGGATTAACATTATGAAGGAGCTTGTCCACTTGTTAAATAAAAGCTAAATCTGATTCAGCTTGAGCAAGACATGTATTTTCAAAGCAAAGCATTCATTCAAAGTATCTATCTAACAGTCCAGGTAATGCAGTGTTTATTATTAGTGTCATACTGTGAACATAAAACTCATTTTATTTTTTTAATGTCTTACAGATTCACAATTCAATTTTAGTAAAATGGCTGTGCCTAATAATCTATTCAGGTGTTTCAACAGTAACAATGGGTAAATTTGTACAGTTCACTTGTGCAATACTCATCTGCCAAGGTTTTCCACGTGTATCACAAAAGACTTTTTTTGTGTTACAAAACAAAATTATATATTTTCAAAATATAAAGGAAGATTTCTTAGCAAAATTTTATATTCATTAGTTAATTTTGCAAAGACTTACAAAAACACTTGTTAAAACAAGTTTTCATCATTCTTAGCATGAACAAACAAACAAATAAAACTGCTGAACATCTCACCGGGCATGCTCACATGGGAAAAGAACAATAGCCCCATTCACAAGGATGATACTACCCTGATTAATGTGGAAAAAAGACCAAGAGCTCACAGAAGCAGGCAGAAAATTGGTGTGAATCTTAGTTCTTTCACTCATTAGTCATTTGATCACCGGTGATTTAAGCAACCCCTCTGATCTCAGTTTCCTCATCTGGTAATTGGGGACAGTGAAAATTAAGTGTCATGTATTAAAAAATGAATAATGTAACATAACTTGTGTGGTACTTAGTATTCAATAGATATACAGGGAATGGTTGCTTCTTGTTCTTTCACAGAAAGAAGTGCTTATTTACAAAATGCACAACACTTGTTATGGAGTTCAGTGCCAGAGAAGGGAAGACAGGCTATTTGTTCTTATCTCACTAATTTACTGAAATAAGGCTGTATTGTGTAACAAAATACGATATTGTGAATCATTCAAATAAAGAAGATTGAAGAAGATTCAATTTATATTACACAATTCGATAGTCACACACTTGTGTTTCCTTAAATATATCTTCTAAATGGCATCGAGGAGATATGAAGAATACTTGGTTTTTAAACCATAATTTAAATTATATTTGGCAGTTTATAATATTATTAAGGGCCTTTTCTTTTGGAAAGGATGAAGTAATGAAAATCTGACTTACCTTTTTTATTAGTTTGCTAGGACTGCCATAACCACAGACTGGGTGGCTTAAACAACAGAATTTTATTTTCTCATGATTCTGGAGACTAGAAGTCCAATATCAAGGTGTAGAGAGGTTTGGATTCTTCCGAGGCCTCTCTCCTTGACTTGGAGATGGCTGCCTTCTCACTGTGTCCTCACATGATTGTCTCTTGGTTTGTGTGCATCTACGTCCTAATTCTCTCTTCTTATAAGAACACCCACCATATTGGATTAGGACCCACTCTTATGACCTCATTTTACCTTAATTACCTCTTTAAAGGTCCTATCTCCAAATACAGTCACATTCCAAGGTACTGGGAGTTAGAACTTTAACATATGAGTTTTTTGGGGACAAATTTCAGCCCATAACACCTTCCCACCATTACAAGTAGAAGACAGGACAAAATATATGAAACAGTTATTTTGAGACATTATATTTCAGGCAGCACAGAATATCATCTCGGAGAGAAGAGAAACAAATGTGGTGGACTGTATTATTGCCCTAGTTTTCTGCCTGGAGGCCCATTCCAGTCTCCAAATCAGGATGGAAATTCTCAAAGCAGAGCATAGTGGTCTCACTGAGCTGAGGCCACAGGGATCAGAGTTTAGGGATGCTAAATATGTGACAAGGCAGAATTTCAGAGGAGACAGATCTACATAGAGAAAGAGCACCAGAAACCTGAAGAGGAATCTGTTTCTGTCTTTGCCAAATATTAAGCCCTGTGTATATGCAGTAAAATTCCACGAGGCCTTGCAAAGAATGACTAGAGTGCTGTAGATGGAATATTCTCAGAAATCACATTGGGTAGGCAGATCTTTCCAGATCTGTCAATTTGCAGTCGATTTTTCATTTATCACTTGGGCATTCAGTCGAAACCCTAAAAGTGCCACACCTTAGTAGCAGGACAAAACAATTTCGAGAGTAATAGTTGCTCTTAAAAAATACTTAAAACAAGTCTCAACAGATGAAAGCTGGTACACGATTGACTTAATTCTGCCATAATAAAGTTCATAACTCTTTCAAGGAGGACAACAAAATTGAGACACTCACCAACATAACATTCACAATGTCCAACATCCAACCAAAACTTGTAAGACATGACTATAAGCAAGAAAACATGAACCAAAAGTTAAAAAAATTGATCAATAAAAATAGACATAGAAATGACAGAGATGATGAAATTTGCAGACAAAGATACCTTATTTTATTATGCCCCAGGGTTAAAGGAAAATATGTACAAAATAGGGAGAGAAATGGGAAATATGAAAGAACTAAATGATATGTCTACAAAATAAAAATATAATATCAGCAATTTAATTATTCAATGGGTAGAACTATCAGCAGGAAAACACTTCAGAAGAAAAGATCAGTAAGCCAGAAGAGAGAGGAATGGAAACAATCCAGAATGAAATGCAAGGGGGAAAAAAAGGCTGAACATTAAAAAAAGAACAGCTCAGGGGCTGGTCCGGCGGTGTAGTGATTAAGTTCGCGTACTCCGCTTTGGCAGGCTGAGGGTTCGCAGGTTTGGATCCTGGGTGCAGACTGACACACCACTCATCAAGCCATTCTGTGGAGGCATCCCATATACATATACATATGAATGACTGTAGTTTTCTTTTGCAAAATTACACAATACAGAGAATAATTGATACCATTTTTAAAGTTCTGAGAGAAAGAAAAAGTCAAACTAGAGTAAGCCCAGAGAAAATATCTATCAAAAATGAAGTTGAAATAAAGATTATTCAGAAAAAAATTTCAGAAAATTTTGACCAGTAGATTTTCACTAGAAGAAACAGCAATTTTTCAGATAAAATTAAGTAAAGAAATCCTTCAGACATAAGCAAAACATAATTCAAGAGCAGATATGAATCTACACAAAGTAACACATAGCAACAAGCATAGTAAATATATGGGCAAATATAAAGACTTTTTCACATTAAAAATTCCTTAAATATTTAATTTTTAAAGTAAAAGTAATAACTGTGTCATAAAATTATAACATTTATATGAATAAAATATAGATCAAAAATCATACAAAGGTTGAAAGGAGGAAATTGAAATTATAGTATTATAAGATTCTTCCATTATATGTTAAGCAGTATGATATTATTGAATGTTAAACTGTTGCCAAAGTTTATGAATGGGGAGAAATTAATATTTTCAACAAATTGAGCTGCAATGTCTGGATATAAAATTAGAAAAAAGTGGACCTCAATCCTTTCCTTATCCCATATAAAAATTATCTGAAAACGAAAAAAAAGACCTAAACATAAAGTTAAAATTACAAAATTTCTAGAAGTTGCCGTAGTTATTTTATTTACGCAATTGGGATAGGCTAAGAGTTCCTACATAGGAAACCAAAAGCATATACCTTAAAAGGATGAAAAAAAGAGAATCAATAGAAAGTCATAAAAATCAAAATCTTTTTCTCTTATAATGACATATAATTGAAAAAATGAAAAAGCAATCATAAATTGCAATATATCTATTACATATTACTAATTGCAATATGTCTATTACAATCAACAATTGTAATAGACAATGGAATACTACTCAGTAATAAAAAGGAACAAACTACTAAGGGGTAGGGAGTGGAGAAATAGGTGATGCTGGATAAGCAGAAAGGGGCCTTTTAGGCTCTGGTAAATAATTCATACACTAGTTTTGGTTCAGTGAAAAATCATGGAATCTTGTATGTTGGGATATGACATGAAATTTTCTTTAAAACAAAGTCATTTTGGCTTCTTGGTCAATAATGAATTATTGAGGGTGTGGATATCAGTCAAGAAAGGGAAGAGATGTTTTGCAGGTACTCTAGTGAGATAAAATGCAGGTCTTCACTTCGGTCATAACAGGAAACAGGATGAAATTGACAGATTTTTAATATATAAACAAAGTTTAATATATACATGTATATGTATATCTATATTGATGTAGACATAGATGCAGATGTACATACAGAATATAGATGTATAGATATAGATATAAGATATGGATCTGAATGTATACATGAGTATAGATATAAGTACTGGTACAGCTATAGGTTTGTGGAGTTGAGAAGCCTTCCTCATGGATCGAATGTAAGTAATTAAAGAGGATATGGAATCAGATATGAATAGAAGATTTCTGTCTAGAGACTTTGGGGGATGTGGTTCAATTTAAAAATTGTGGAATACTGGGGGAAAGTGTAGAATTAAGAACTTTGTTGTCTTAGGGCTGCAGCAACACTAACCCACAAAAAGAATAGAACACCAAAGCCCAGAGCTATCTCTGAGCAGAATTAGGGAAAAGCTGAATCTATTGCAAGTGTCCCAGGGGTGGTAACTCTGTCAATTATCTACAGAGATTATCGTGGACACATATACAATTTGGGCCCCACTTCTGAGATATCAACTGATCAATCAAATTAAAGATACAGATGAGCAGAATAAAGTTTGCTTCTATGTGCTTATGAGTGTTATGTGGGCCTGAAATGTAATTAAAACAAATCCATCCACTATTTGGACTTCTGGAAATACCAGTGTAATTGGAAGCTATTTTTCTACTAATCTGCATAAAAACAAACAAACAAGCAAGCAAACAAACATGTCCACTAAACTTCAGGTGGATACCAAGAAGAACATTTACTCTACCATAAAATAAAAATGAACTCAGACTGGTCAAGTGACTCTAACTGGGGAAATTGGAGAGACCCACACAAATTTCTGGAATCTCTGCCAAGTCACTAGGCTAAACTGATCAGCATTAAGGAGTATTTTCCGTTACCCTTAACTTTCATGTAAAGATGGAAGCATTTACTCTCTGGCAACTTGATGAAAACTCCAACCTTATTCCAGAAGTAATGGAATTCACTGGTTTTGAAATCCCTGGCACTGTTTGCCATTTGCTTAGGAAATTAGGAGCATCTTCTTTAATTCCAACTGAGGCAACATAAAGGCCTAGAGGAAGGTACCTTTTCAGAGAAGACAACAGAAGAGATTATGAACCACAGGGTGTGGATTCTAGATCTCGCTTTTCCACTCACCTAACAAGTAAAAGTTGTTTTACATTCTTATCTCTCAATTCATCATTTATGAAATGGAAATAAAGTTTACTTCACATGGGAAATTATAAAGATAACATGTTCCAAGTCTAAATGTTGCTTTGGGAATTAAAACAATAAATAATGTCAGTTTCTCTATTTTTGAATTAATTTAACAAACAATTATGGAGTCCTTACTAGGTGCAGACCAAATTTTATGGTGATGATCAAGATACTAAAGTCCCTTCCTGTGAGGATACTACATTCAAATAAGAAAAATAGACAATAATCGGCAATTAATTAATTCAACAAAAATATAATGGAGAAATATAAAAGATAGTGAAATAAAGACTTATAAAAGTGAATGGATGAAACTAAGTTGAACCTTTACTTACATCATGCAAAATAAATTCCAGATGGATTAAAGAATAGCAATTTTAGAAGTAAACCTTGGAGGCTACATGTAAAAGCCAAGGATGGGAGAGACTCGTTAAATAAGGACAGAAATGCATAAGCTATTCAAAAATAGGGAGAGATTTTTTTGCTACAAAATTTGTATGGTAGATTTAAGGCTAAACTCAAATGAAAAATTGTTAAATTAACAAGAAAACAAAATTCAATAGAAATTTAGACTGGAAAAAAATTATGGATAATCAGTTCACAGTAGAGAAAATCCAAAGGCTAATAAACATTAAAAGAAAAGTGAATGAGGTATTTTAGATAAGCTGGTCATGATTGTCCTCTGCAAACAAAACCTGAATAAAATGAAAGCTCAAATCACACAGCAGGGGGCCGGCACGTGGCGCTAGTGGTTAAGTGCACGAGCTCGGCTGCGGTGGCCCAGGGTTCACCGGTTCGGATCCCAGGTGCCCACCGACGCACCGCTTGGCAAGCCATGCGTGGTGGCGTCCCATATGAAGCGGAGGAAGATGGGCATGGATGTTAGCCCAGGGCCAGTCTTCCTCAGCAAAAAAAGAGGAGGATTGGCAGATGTTAGCACAGAGCTGATCTTCCTCACAAAAAAAAAAGAAAAAAATCACATAACAGTCCTGAGGAAGAATATACCAGGTGGAGCAAAGAGCTAAACCAATAGTCTTGAAATAGAAGCCATTTTGATGTCTTCAAGAACAGCTAGCCCCTTAGGCTACTACATGATAAATAGATTATAGGAGATCAGAAAAGAGGAAAGAAGATCTGTTATTAATTGATTGCAGTAATTCAGACGAGAGTAATTCAGGTAGTGGGAAGGTATGAAGAGTGTTTTATTCATATTTTGAATGTTTTTTCTAAAGTTAGAAGAAACAAGTTGCCTATGGATTTGATTACATGTGTAAAAAAGATACAGGAATAAAGGTTACTTAACAGATAATTAGATTTAGCTAAATTGAGATTCATTTAATAGGAAGGAGACTTTTTAGCTGACCTCACAAAACAATATTCAGGGTTAAATTTGATAGTGTCTAAGAACTTCTGGGGACTTAAAATGTTTAGTAGACATTAGATGATGTTACATAAAAACTAAGAGTCTAATTCCTCACAGTGTTCTATAATTAAAAAAATGGATAATTATACAATTAATATAAATCAATTGTAAAATAACTAGAAAAAGTATAAGGAAAAAAATCAATAATCATAAGTCTATCTCCCAAATACAACCACTATTGAGAGGGATAGATGGATGGATAGATAGATAGATAGATAGATAGATAGATAGATAGATAGGGAATCTGTAGATATAAATATACCTTAACATTTTCAGGCATTTGCTTTGACTAAAATATAAATGCATATAGACACACACATATATGTTTAAAAATGGGATAATAATATCCATCCCATCAGTACATTCGTCTATACATCCCTCTAGTCATCTACATTTTTTATTAAATTCATATAGGTTAATTAACAATATAGCAATTTTCATCATCAGTGCATTCTAAGAAAGGACTAATTCTCACCGTCTTCCCCTTGCCCTCCATCTCCGTATGTGGAAACTAACAAAGTGCTTTGCAGACAGAATGACCTTAATGAGGACATAGAGTAACAGATAAATAGAGACAACTTTGACTCTAGTGGAAGATTAGAAAAAAATTTTATCACAGCCATTTTTTTCTTGCTACCACTGACTTGACCTGAGAAATTCACTGTAACATGAAAATTTAAAAAAACTCTGCAGACCTTGAGGGAGGAATTTCATCAAATGCTTCCATTCGAGTAATAGCACATACAAATAGAATACATGCATCTGTGAAATATTAAATATCAATGCAATGTATAGTTATTCCAAGGTCAGTCATTTTATATAAGATGTTAGGTTAGGTTGTGATCCTCCTTCCAATTTAACTTTGCCACTCTGTTCCTGATAGAATATTTTTCAAGGAATGGCTCTGCATGTGGATATAGCAGCAGTGTAGATTTTAGGTCCACATTGCATGCATTATCCAAGTCAAACTAATGAGTTAAAAAGAAAACAATATTTATAAAATCCAATATTTTGGTATTCTAGTTAAGTATTCATTTTTATGTATTTGTTGTGTTATGCATGTATGTGTGATTAACCATTATAATGAAAGAGAAACAAAGCTGACACTTTTGAAAGTTTTAATTAAGGCAAAATGAATATCACAGATCATGAAGAGTCAGAGATGATCAAACCCAATGTTCTGTTGTACAGTAAGGAACTAGAGAGTTTTGAGAACTGGGTTTAAATTCTAGTTTCATTTTGTGATATTTGACAACTTAAATTCGGAGAACTGTATTTTCTTCAACTGTACATGAGAGCTATAATTAGCTCGAAGACATTGAGATAAAAATACTAAGTGGATAAACACTTTCAATTCATTTAGGAAACATTATATAAATGAAAGCATCAATGAATTCAGAGGCAAGGCTCCTGAAGGAGATGAAACAACTTACGGCCTGAAGGACGATTAGGAGTTAGCTTGGGCAATAAAAAGGATGGGGAAGGAGAAGGCATTCTAGGCATGAACAAAGGAATGAACATAGCAGAATATAATGCACTAGGATGTACCATTAGTTTAGTAGGATCATGCACAGGTTTCAGGGTTCTAGAGAGATTGCAGTCATAGGTAGGTGACTTGCTTAGAATGGTGCCTGCCCAAAGTGGACATTTCACTAGACATATTAGGTCAATAAGCCAAGGTTATACAGCTATATAATATAAAAGTCAGAACTGGATGATAAGATGATCTTATTTATCTTGAAGTGATGACCTTATTTATCTTGTCTTTAGTAATACTCGGGCCTGATATTAGAACCCCAATGTTGAGAAATTAACGGGACAGGATCTTGATGCTGTGTTTTTTATGTTACTGTCCCTAGGGTTCTTGAAAATGTATCTTAATGTCTATAGATTCTAAATGATGTTTAACGATACCCTTACATCAATCCTGGTCAGATATGTGTCCTCTACTCTCTGTGAATCAAAATTACCCTTCCTTGGACTAGGTAAAACAATTATTCCCAAGTTAAATTAAATACCTCCAGTAATTTTATATTCAATTGTCTTATCTTCATCAAGGTTTCTTTTTTTCTCTCATTTTCTGTTTTAACACTAGCAGAGGCTTAAGTTTGAATGAGAAATAGATTCTCTCACAATATTTCCATCTGAAGGTCATTTATTTACGGCAATATATTTCAGGTGCTATATTAATACTTCCAAGACAATTTACTGTTGTTGTTTTCTTATTGAGAAAATCCTCCCAAAATTAAAGAGAATATTAAAATTATTAAATATATTACAGTTTGAATAATGATGGTAGGAGTTCTTATTCTCTAAATTGTTTCTTCCAATACAAGATGATGAAATTTCATTGTAATGAAATGAAATACATCATCCATAAACCAATACTGTTCAGTTTAAAGACTCTACAGAAAGGGCTAGAAAGAGCTGTAGGTTGGATATCCCCCCATTTTTAATGACTTAAAAATCAGTCAAAATTGATTCCATAAATAGAGTAGCTTTACCTGTGTTTGTAAATTTTCTTTTTGCTTGAGGAAGATTGGCCCTGAGCTAACATCTGTGCCAATCTTCTTCTATTTTGTATGTGGGACACCACCACAGCATGGCATGATGAGTGGTGTGTCAGTCCGCACCTGAGATCCGAACCAGTGAACCCTAGACCACCAAAGTGGAGCGCGTGAACTCAACCACTATGCCACCGGGCAGGCCCCTGTAAATTTTCTAATGACAAAGATTTAGCATGCTGCTAATTGCTGTATCTCTACTCACTCATTCATTCATTAATTTATTCAATGCTTCAAGGGCAGTAGAGGATAAGGAGAGCTAGACTTTGACCAAACTGAGAGCGTTTAAATATTTAGAACTCAGACTTTTTGTTTTCCTGCATAGTGGGACAACTGAGATGTTATAACAAGGGAATGACCTGGTCATTCATTGTTTCTCAATCAGCCTGACATTGCAGAAGACAGAAAGTGGATTAAGGGACCTGGAGGTGGGAATGGAGAATAAAACTGATAAAAGAAATATAGATTATGAGAACATTAGATTTGTTTAAAGGTGAAATAATGGAATCTTAAAATAAGGAAGTGACAGAATAGTTGGAAATGAGGGGCAGGATTGAAAACACTTACCTGGTAGAAATTATATAATTTGGAGTTACGAAATGAGAGAGGAAGAGCAACAAGCTTTGTGTTGTCTTTCCCCTTCAAATAACAGATGATAATATTTATCGACATATAAAGCCATACTGTTTATTTATTCTATGAGACGGTGAGGAAGGATTTAGTTGTGGAATAAAATGTCTTGATGCTTAAGGAATAATGATTTGAAAATCTTAAATTCTTAGGCTGTGGGGAAAAATGCTTCGCTTGATCATATAAGAATGAAACTAAGATTAGAATACATTGGGTAGTTCAGGAGACAATGTCATCACACCCTTGATGAACTTTCTTCTTCTTCTTCTTCTGTTTTTGTGAGGAAGATTAGCCCTAAGCTAACATCTGTTGCCAATCCTCCTCTTTTTGCTGAGGAAGATTGGTCCTGGGCTAACATCCGTGTCTATCTTCCTCTACTTTATATGTGGGACACCGCCCCAGCATGGCTTGATACGCAGCACGTAGGTCCATGCCCAGGATCCGAACCTGCGAACCCTGGGCTGCCGAAGCAGAGCGTGTGAACTTAAGCACTATGCCATGGAGCCAGCCTCCAAAATTTTCTTCTTTAAACTGCAAAATAACTTCATTGCAGTGGTGGTTTTATAAATTCAATCACGCTTGAAGGTAGTTTGAATTTTAAGGAGAGTATGTCACCCATTTTGGTGATATCAATTCTTCAGGAAACACAAGTTGAGAATCTTGATGCAAATTTGCAAGCACTGAAAATTTTTAAGACAGGAAGGAGGAACCAAAGGAGAATGAAAATCTGAATAGATCAGGACTCTGTCCATTTCTAATGTAAGCTCAATTCCCAATTACACTATACTTGTGTAGATGGTCTCAAATTCTCAAAGAACCAGAATCCACCTGGTGCTGGGTAGTGTGTGTGTTTGTGTGTGTGTAGGTGTATGAATATATATATATTTATAGTCATGTGTCTCTTAACGCTTAATGATGGGAGTACATCTTGAGAAATGAGTCGTCAGGCGATTTCGTCATTGTGAGAACATCATAGAGTGTACTTATACAAACCTAGATGGTATAGCCTACTACACACCTAGTCTATGTGGTATTAATCTTATAGGACCATCGTATATGTGGGCTGTCGTTGACTGAAATGTTGTTATGCAGTGCATGACTGTACATATATTTACTATCTCTGAAGGAATGAGTAACATGGTCCCATATCCCCAATGTGACTAGTAACAGAAATAACAGACCAGCCCAAAGAGCTAGAGAGTAGCACAAAAGCAATTATATTCTATTTCATTTCTGAGTGTCGTGTTTATCTGCGAAACAGCCCCATAACAGGACAGCACCACTACCATTCCCGGTAAATAGTAAGCACTCTCATAACTTATCTCAGTAGTAGTTAGCCCCACAGGCCTTCATGATAGACAAAGATGGAATGGAAATTGGCTACACTGATTTCTTTTAGTTTCATCCGATTTAAGCACCTTGACTATTGAAACCAGCTATGGACTCAAGTAAGGCTGAGACAAGTAGCTTTACACAGAGGTAGTGGTAACATGGAAAATACATCAAGAGGCTGAGGATAAATTTCATATTAAAAACCAAGATCAGTTTCTGAGTATGTGATTCCTCATAGTCTAACATTGAGGCAATGGACTAAATTTAAGTTGCATTTACTAGTTTTGAGTAAAAATGTTATACAAAGCTATATGGAACTGTCATCTGAATTGGCATCAGGGATGTGGGGCATGCTAGATGGTAGGGATTTAATTAGCAAGTGGTTAGAGGTCCAAATGAGAGTGTTGCTTGGTGCTTGATCATTTGATAGCTAATTTTGTAAATGATTTCCTTTGTCTCCAATACCCTATTTACTCTCTTATAAATTGGGGAGGGGGGATGAAATAGTTTGAAAAGTACACTGCATTTGCAGTAAAAAAAAAAAAAAAAAATGGTGGAGGGGTTTATATCCTGTTCAAGTTACTACATGGGAGTTCAGTCAATTTACTTAAATTATCTGAGCCCTGGTTTCTTCTTTCGTAAGCTTAGGGTAGTAACACCCAGCCTGTCTCTTTCTTGGCATTGTTTTGGAGACATTTGGGATATGGAGGAATAATACTATACGAGCATGACATCATTGTCATTATTGACATTTATCCTGTTTCTTCTTCCTCAATTTGAATGCCTGAGCTCTTATTTAAGGTGCAATGAGGTCACTTTTGGCAGGTCCAAAATTCTATAGGCATTTCAGTGTTAGTTCCTGAATATGGGGGACTTTTTCCTCTAGAGGTATTAAAATCAGTATTAATCGTGAAATCATTTGAAGATTTTAAGGTTTTAAGAGCCATGGGATAAAAATAAGATTATTCATAAATTTAACGTGTGGTTGGGTTATTATGAAGCACAAAATATTCTTCTGTAATTAAAAAGATGCATTTATGCACGTATATGTGAGTGTTTGCATGTATGCATGAATGAGTGTGTATATGTGCATGTATATGAGTTTTCAGTGTACAGAGAGCCCTTTTAAAGTCAGCAATAATAACGAGATTGACTCACTATATAAAAATCTGCCTATCCCAATCAATATTGCTCTTTTAAAATGTATATAGAGGGGTTTAGGATTGAATATTTGTTCAGAATATTTAAAACTATGGAATAAATATGCAGAATTACTCAGATGGTATAAACCTATTGACAGAGATCAATTACTATTGTGATTAACTGGTAATTGGATTAGCTCAGAATATGAAAATAAACATTTCTAGCTGGATTATGTATGCCCTACATAAGAAAAGGCCATTTTAAACTAAATGTATTCTAAGGCCCACACCAGTTAAATATTACATGAATATCATTCAAAGGTGCTAGTTCAGCAGGAATCCTGGGCAGAGGAAATGACTTCCTTAGGTAAAATGATGAGCTCATTTAATCAGCTTCCAAATCCTTGACAGGGATTAATCTTCCATTAGGAAAGCAGGAAACTTCAAAGCAAACACATGGTGGGTATTGTCCGCCATTTTAACAGTGAGGTTTTCTTTTTATTGCAGCCATCGAATGTCCTATATTGGCACTTAATATATTCATAGATATTTGTGGTTGAATCAAAACTAAGTTATATTATTACGAGTAATAATAATTATCATTTATTGAGCACAAATGATATGTTAGGCACTTTGCTAAGCACTCTGCATGCCTAGCCATATTTTAAAATAAACTGAATGTTAGGTACTATTAATATACCAATCTTAGCACTGACTTGCCAAAATTTACAATGCTAACACGTGGCATTGCTAGAATTTGAACCCCTTCAGTTCACCCCAGAGGTCATACTCCTAATTAGGTAGCCATTTTTGTTACCCACTTTCTTCTTTGTGATATCAGGGCATAATGAAGATAACTTCAGAATTGAACTAAAATGATTTGGATTTGTACCCTGATTTCACCATTTTTCAATTTTCATGAACTTGGTTCCTTAATGTCATCAACTCAAATCTGCTTGTAGAATGGTATTTTAGAAGCAAGAAACTCTTGCCCATTGTGCATGTTTTTACAAACTGTCCATCCAGTGATAACAGGTCCTTGTGTTTATATTATGCAAATTAATTTCTCTAATAACATTTTCTCATTTGTAAAATGAGCATTAAAAACCTGTATTAAAACTGTGATGATATATTCAGGTAATGGCTATGAAAGTACTTAACATGGTGCCTGGCACACAGCTATTACCAATAAAACATACTCAACACTTTCTGGAAATAACAGACAGAAAGACAATCTAAAACCTATCCATGCATAGACTGGGGATCCAATAAACCATGGTTTCCCAATTTGGGGGATTAATGTAATGTGCTCTCTAGCAAGGAACGGAGAAATAATCTTAGGGCATGTGGTCAGAATTAAGGTGTTGCCACAGCACAGATCTTTGGCCTGGATGTAATGGAAACTCAGTTTAGAAGGAAAGGAAAACTAAGAACAGACTTACGTAACTTGAGCTTCAGTATGTTACCTAGTATTCAAGTCAGAGTTCTTGACTGAAGACTTCTCTTCCTGGGACACACTGAGTCTGCAAAGTACTGCAAAAGTCATCTGGGTGCTTGGCAAGGGCACAATAAACAGAAGAAAGATTCCTGATAAATCTCAATATTAGTTTTCTTGAAGAGTGCTGGAGAAGAAGGAATCAAATTAATGACACTACAAAGAACTAGTTATAATGCATGTGTTTCATTTGCATTTAGTTAATAAAAGGCTTATAAGATTATCATTTAAATTCCTCTAATCCCTATACCTTGACACTACACACACACACACACACACACCCATGTATGTTCACACATACACATCTACTCAGCTCCTTTCAGCATGGGTTAGGGACACAACTACCTAGTAAATAGATTTTAGATTTCTCAGTGGGGAAAGAAATTGCTTGATACTTTCGATTTGTTTATTGCTTGTACATTTCAAAGTCTTCTGATAATCTTTAGTTTTGTTTTCTATCTATATGAAAGTTTTGGTGAAATCTATGAAATATTATTAAAGTGAGAGCAACACATTACAGAATAAATTTTCCCAACGAAACCTCTTGTAGATCACCATTGCACCTCTTTAGTACTTAGTCAAAGTTTTGCAGCAGAGGACCTGGTTGGAACCCTGATATAAGGCAGAACTTCGGCAAAAACAAGTGTCTTCTCAAAGAGTAGGTAATTGGAGGTGATGAGGTTTTAACTTGTGACTAAGTGAGCTTATTAGTGTCATAAAGAGCCAGTAGATATAATTCACAAATAGCTCCTAAGAGAAGTAGGAGGCATGAGAAGCCAGGGGTTGGGGAATCATGAAACAGGGATCAAGTCATCTGCTTTTGGAGTAGGTTAGCGAGCTAGATAAATATGTTATATTTAAAAGGTCAGAACTTGAAAACACCAATGCATAAAGATACATGCACCCCTGTGTTCATTGCAGCGTTATTCACAATAGCCAAGACTTGGAAGCAACCTAAGTGCCCATCAAGAGACAAATGGATGAAGAAGATGTGGTATATATACACAATGGAATACTACTCAGCCATAAGAAACGATGAAATCTAGCCATGTGACAACATGGATGGACATTGAGGGTATTATGCAAAGTGAAATAAGTCAGAGGGATAAGGTCAAATACCGTATGATCTCACTCATTAAGTAGTAGATAATAACAACAACAAACCAACACATAGAGACAGAGACTGGCTTGGTGGTTACCAGAGGGGAAGGGGGGAGGGAGGAGGGAGAAAGGGATAATTAGGCACATATGTGTGGTGATGGATTGTAATTAGTATTTGGGTGGTGAACATGAGAACATGATGTAATCCATGCAGAAATAGAAGTATAATGATGTACACCTGAAATTTATACAATGTTATAAACCAATGTTACTGCAATAAACAAAAAATTAAAATAAAATAAAATAAAAGGTCTTGATGGTAACGTGGTATATGTTGGGCAAAGAGGGCACCATGTTACACCTGCTCAGTCCTGAGACAGCAACAACAGCCATTTCCAGGACAGAAGGGACCAGTGAAAATGGTGGCTCCCCGTTGGATAGAAAATAAACCCTCTGCGTTCAGAAAAATGCTCCTCAGTGCCAATCCTAGTCCAGGTTAGGTCCCTGTGTTATGCTGCACAGCACCGGAAGCCCCACTTCTGAGCTCCAGTTCATTTACTCAAGAATTCAGTTACCAATATATCTGTTAATTAATCTATTCATTTGTTCAGGATTTACTGAATACCTGCTCTGTGCCAGGCACCATTCTAAGCATGTTGCCCTGCTTAGATTCAATGGTGAATAGAGTAGTTATACCTCTTACCTTCATCAAGCTTGTGGATCTAAGGGAACATTTAGTCCATGAGTCCCCTAAGGCCAGAGGCTACACAGTTTTCATATAAGTCACCACAGTCAACCCCATTGTTGGGTATGTGGCAAATGATCTTTATAAGATGATAGAATTTAACTAAATGGTCCCTCAGGGCTGCCCAAGCTCTACTATTCTAAAATAATGAAGATAATGATAATGATAATAATGACAACGACAATGCAAATCTGATGATAGTAACTAACACATTTCATTGTTGACTAAATACTAGGCTCTCTGCTAATCACCTTACATGAATTAGTTCAGGCAATACTTAGACAAGCATGAGTCAGATATTATTATTCTTTACAGTTCACATATGAGAAAAGTGAGTCCTAGGTTAGTGAATGTGGACAAAATCTTGAGGATAGAAAATTGCCAAACTAGGGTTCAAATCCAGGATGTCTGACTCTAAAACCATCATATGATACTATATCCTTTCTGCAGAAACATTTACCAGTGATAGATAAATATTACCATGAGTAACAGCAGCTCTGGAGTAAAAATACATTCTTTGTAAATAAAGATGTTAAGGCAGAAAAAAATGTCTGCTAAATATAATTTGGGATTTTTCTTCTATCCATCACAGTCAGTGCAGTTAAAAATACAAGCAACTTTTTATAGCCTCCCTTGCCATTTAACTCACCTCTCCATTACTTTGGCAAAAGCATCACCATGGCAACCAGTCTCTTCCAATTGTGTTTACACTAATGTTTCCGTTTTAACTACTAACTTTGAGGGTACTCTCTAACTCTGGCTTAATTGTAAGTTAGGAGGACACAGTTGTAAATGGTAAAAAATGTACAGCCAAAGAGGGCTTCAAGCAGAGCCTGAGCTACAATCATTCACGAAGAAACAACAGTAGCAGTGATAGTAACAGTAACACAGTCTACTATTTATTAAATTTATATGATATACCAGGATATCTGGGAAGATCCCTACATATGTTATTTCATTTCTCCAAATAGGCCTGTGAGATAGATATTACACATAAGGAAACTGAGGCATGTAAGGTTAAGTAACTTTCTCAAGGTCAAACAGTAACTGATGTAGCATATCTATCCTAACTTGTCAGACTCTCGAGACTGCTCAATTAAAAAAAAAAATGGCCTTTGCAATGAGATTTTAAGGACACCTACATCTGCCTTGGAGCTGGTTAATCTCTGGCAAGTAATTTCCATGGCAGTTGATTTAGAATGACTTTTCTAGAAGCAGAGGCAGAGACTGGGATTCCTGTGAAAGTATTTATTACAAGCTCCCAGGAAAAGGTATTAATGAGATGCTCCAAATTTGTTCTCTCCTTCTTTCTTGTCTCTGTCTCTGTCTCTGTCTCTGTCTCTGTCTCTCTCACACACACACATACCCCATATATACGTAAAGCTTTGCTCGCAAACTAATTCTAGGAGAGAAAAGTCTGCATCATTCAATTAGGATCAAGTATCCACCTCCGGTTCCATGAAATCTGGCCAAGAGAACAGGATCATATAGTAAACACATGCCAGAATTTCAGGTGTAGGTTAATTTTCAATAAAGATAAACAGACAAATATCTGAAAAAAAATATTCTTCACATTTAGCCTAAAATAAATATCTGTAATACATAGCAGATTATAGCTGCTGGCATAATAGATCTATAAACTCTGTTAACAGCTTTAATGCAGTTTGCATTGTTTAACCACCAGAGTAACTCTGTGAGATAGATGTTGTTTTCCTCATTTCACAAATGAGTAAAGAACGCAGAGAGCTAAATCGTGCACCTAAGGTCACAGAGCTGCAGCAGCAAAGTCGTATTTCAAGTGCTTTTTACCACACCACGCATCCTCACATCCTGGCTGCCTTAACAGATCCAGTATTTCAGGGAACTGCTGTAGGAGTGTGAGGGAGTGCGTTCCTTTTATGATTGTCTCCATCCTTCCTCCTTCGTTAAAACAGGGTCAAGAAGACCAGCTCTGGCCACAGCAGGCTACTTTTAAGGAGCAGCACGAAGGTTTCCTGGAAACCATTCATCTTCCCTTCCGTACTGGGAGAACACCCAGAGCCTGCCACTCTCACTGCCAGACTGTTTAGATAAATATCTCATAGATCTTTTTTTCTCTCTCTTATTTTCTACATGCACCCCCTATCCTTCTCCCTCTGCAATTTCCAAAGAATTAATCTTAGATAAGGGCAAAGATTTTTAGACTAGAAAGAATTTCCACGGATTCATTTAACATCTAAACAACTTGCAGAAATTCAATTTCACTACCACATATGGGGGACATACTATGGGCCATGTACCAGAGTGAGATTTGAAGATGAAAAAGAAATTAGTGTCTTAATGTTGAGAAACGTTAAGGACTTATTAAAAAAAAAAAAAAACTTTTGTAAACAAGAACAAAACGATCTTTATTTTAAATAGCTAAGAGTTACTGAGGGCTTACTATGTTTCTGTTACTATACTCTCTGCTTTATAAATGTTTTATCTAATCCATTTAACAACTCTATTAGATATGTATTATCATTGCCATTTTAATAATGAAATATTGAACTCCTGGTAATATGGCTACACGAGTCTCATGTGGGATCTAAACATGCATTTTTCTGACGCTATTCGGTACCCTCTTTTATCTGTTCCATAATTCCTTGAAATGTAGTAAAATATTGAACAGAAGGGTGTAGTAAAACACTAAAATACCACACAAGAAAAGGAGATGTATAAAATGTCACATCTGAATGTGGAATTATGAATTCTATTTTGTACCGTGCTCTTCGTAATAGAATTGTCAGGGGTTAGTATCCTCGGGCAAGACTTCAACACAAGTCACAGGTCACGTGCTTTCATGTGTTTGTAGTAGGCTACAGTCCTGTACTCTGGGGAAGGAGGAAACAGGTGTCTAGAGTCAAACAAGAAATTAATGGGGAGGCAGAGAATGAAGTTGCCAAGAACCAGTCAGACGGACATGGAAGGTCACTGTAGCGGTATCCATAGAGAATGGGAAAAGGGAAGTGGAACAAGAAAGCAGGCTGGCAGCTCCGCACATCACAACATGGTACAGCAGACATTTGAGAGCTTAAATGCTGAATTCAAACTATCCCAGTTCAACTCCTCAATCTGTATCTGGCTCCCAGTATGGTGTTAGTTAAGATATTTACCACTTACAGCTTCAGTTCCCTCATCTTTACTTTTATTGTGAGCAATCAAATGTAAATCGTAGAGCCTAGCATTAAATCAGTGTTCAAAATCTATTATCTGAAGTTCATGGAATAAATATGCAAATTTATCCCATCTCTTGTCTCTATTTCTCTTGGATTTGAGTCTCACCTGCCTCCATCTGTTGAAGGGCCAGACTTTAGCATCTTGCAGGTGCCAGCAGCTCTGGAAAATGGAACAGACAGAGAATTTGTCTCTAAGAGAAGGACTGAAGGGCACATATGTAACATATTGTTCTTGAATTTCCCATTTTAATCCCACTAAAATGTGCACAGAGATAAATTAGTGCAGTCCCTTGGGAAATGGGATCATTTGCCTTGACTTCTTCCTTTTCATAGCACCACTTTCCTGACGCTGGCCGTCTGCACCTCCTAAGGACAGGAGGGACCCCGTTTTCTGCCAGGCCTTTAGAAGGATGGAAGTTGTTACAGAGCCGTAAACCAGGCTGTGGAGTCGGTCAGATCGCATCACAACAGCCACAGGTGGATGGATTTGACAATTTGATCATCCCAGCGTCTAACATGTAAAAGGAGCATAACTCTGTCTCTCTTAAAGACTTCATGGGATGCTGACCATGGCTCAGTCTCTCCTCTGTCCCCACGGCAGTAAATTTCAGTGGGATTAATAGCTGAGCTTGCTTGAGTTGGCTTCCTGGTGGGGCTATTTTAAAGGACAGCAGTAAGCCGTATATTATAACTTGCACGTGATGGCCTCTTCCTCCCACACGTGCTCCAGGGGCGGCTGATGAAGAATCTCTAGTTGATGATGAAGCTCTGATGGTCTCCTTAAAGGTACCACATTGCCTAAGGGCAGAGTTCTCAGCAAGGTCTGGGCTCCCCAGCTAGTGGTGGAAAATGTGGAATGAAAGAATGAATAATTAAATAAGATTTTAAAGCATTTATAAAAAGAAAATCTATTTGAATTCCTTATTAGAGGTGGAGTGGATCTTTTCACTGTTTCAACAAGTGTTATCAGCACTGAAACTTTGGCTCAGACTACGAATCCACTGGTTAAAATGTTAAATGTCTGTTCTTTTGGCTGGAGTTGTGTCAACTCATTGTGGACACACTGGTTATCTCCTGCTGAATCAGCTCAGACAGGCAATGATAAATGTCTTTGATTAATAAAACATTAGGAATCAAATGAAATATTGCTGAATACATGGAGTGCCTTTGGTAGACAAGATCTTTCAATATATGCAGGCTTTTCATGGGTGGAAAATAGTAACAGCTTATAATAGAAGTTAAGTTTTACTGGGCACTTACTGTATGATAGGCACTGTTCTAAGTGCTGATAAGTATTATCTTTTAAATCCTTCTAACAAGCCTATGAGAAAAGTTTAGTACTTTTCCCAATGATTTGCAGAGTATGGCTCAAGTTCCTGTCCTCTTATTCAGTATAATATATTCAAAAATATAATGATAATATCTTCAGCGTTGTAGTAGGCTGAATAAAGGTCACCAAAAGATATCACATCCTAATTCCTGGAACTTGTAATCTTTGGAAATAAGAAGATTATTCTCAATTATTTGGAAGGTCCCTCAATCCAATCACAAGTGATGTTGTAAGGGAGAGGCAGAGGGGGATGATACACACAGAAGAGGAGAAAGCAACATGAACATAGAGACGGAGATTGGAGTGATGGGGCCACAAACAAAAAAATGCCATTAGCCACCAGAATCTAGAAGAGGCAAGAAATGGATTCTGTCCTACATCCTCCAGAGGGAGTATGGCTCTACTCACACCTCACACCTTGATTTCACCCCAGCGAAACTGATGTTGAACTTTTGGCATCCATTACTGTAAGAAAGTAAGTTTCTGTTATTTTAAGCCACTAGTTTGTGGCAATCTGTTATGACAGCCAAGAGAAACTCATACAGGTTGTCAAAGATAATTAACACAGAACTTATCAAACACTATTGTATTGAAGTTTAGGGAAAGACTTGGGCTAGGGTTATTCAGTGATGACTCCTGGGAGTAGAAAACAGATTTAGTGACTCCTAACCCAATATTTTCAGCTCAGATGGAGCATCTCTTGTTTTCCAGCTAGAATCTCCTCTTGATTAATCACATCAAAACCCCCTCCTCCTCCAAGGATCTCTTCCTGGTTATAGTGGTCTTAGTTTGGAGAGTTCATTCTTGCTACATCTCATTCAAGGCTCTCACATAGAGTACATTGTTTAGACACCTATGTGACTTTTGAAAGAAAATGAACTTTCAATCAGCTGGAATCTAATTCTTTATGTTGAAAACTGTGCATAATTACCTACCTTCCATGGTTTTTTTCTGTTAAAAGATACAATATATGTAAAGGGCTATTCTCAAGTAAGGCCCATTTGGTTTTTCAATTTCATTGACTTCCTTATCAAATTATTATCATTCTTGGGAGAGATAAAACAACTAAATTTTCTTGAAGCACATTGTTTTCTCATTTAGACTACTCTTTGTACTTACGTGCATCAGAGATCCATGGAAAGGCAATATATTGTACAGAGAAGAAAAGAGGATTTCAAGTGGAAAATTCTTCTTTGAATCATAGGATATGCTGCTTACAGGATGACATTAGATGAGACTTTATACTCTTTGATCCTTGGTTTCCTCACCTCTAAGCTAGAGATAATTGTCTTTGCGTGATCTTCTCCAACAAGGCTTTGTGTGTGTGTGTGTGTGTGTGTGTGGAGGGCAAAAATGATAATGCATCTAGGTGCAATTTTTTAAACTGGAGAATTCTATATACATATGAAGGATTATAACTGAGATGATTAAATCCACAGTTTTAAGGATATATCTTGTTTGTACTAATCCTCCATGTGTCAAAACAGGAAACATGAAATTGTTAATCCATGTAAGGAACATATATAGACACGATGTTGGGATTGTAAAGAGAATCTTCCAGATCTTAGGGATAAATCCACGTTCTATGGCATTAAAATAGAATAACCATCACTTTCTCACCTCCCACTACCTTTTTTTATTTAATATGTTGATCTCATTCATTTTTCATGACCTCATTCAATTGTTGCCTCTTTGGTGAAACTTTCCACAATCCTTCAAGGTAGATTAAGTTTCTTTTTGTTCCATGTCCCACAAAGCTTATCTTATGTCCCTGTAACAGCACTTACAACTGCATTGCAATAGGTCTCTTTTTCAAGTCAACCTCTCCTGCTAGTTGCCTGACAGGCATATGTTATTTAAGGCAGTCTATACCATCCATCTCCTAACCATGCATGTTAATGCATGTTGGCATGTTAATGCATGCCAAACCATTTTCAGTGGTGACATCCAGAAATATCTGTAAAAACCAAACTCTAACATCATCTTTCCATCCATCTGCTCTGTTGAATAGCATTCAGAGCTGATTCCTAACTCAATTAACTTCCTGAAATATCTCTTTATCTGATTTTACTTGGTACCACTTCCCGATCTGGTTCCTCTCCTTAACAATGTTTTGAATTCTACGCCTAACCAAATGGCCTTGTAGCTTAAAAGTAAATACTCATAGCCATCATACCTGGCCCCCAGATTGTCATAGGAGGACATTTAGAAGAGCCCCACGTAGGAAACTCACACGTTGGCCCAACTATAAAACTAGAGAACCTGTATATGATCTCCTCATGGTTAGGATATATCTCCCTAGACCCCTTTATCCCTTTGACCAGGATCTCTGATGTATTCAGATCATGATCACTAAACACGTGATGAGATGAAAACTTGGGAATAGGAAAGTTAAGTACCATGCTCTGATCATCTCATTAACTGAGATTAAGATCTCAGTTTACTATAAAGGTCTGCATTAACCTCATTTCCATAAAGATATGATGAGCACCAACTGTATGCTGGATGATGGAGTTGTAGTTCTAAACAAGACATTCTGGAAATGCTTACAATATGGTCCTGGAGACAGAGGAGTAAATAGGCTGTTACAGTACTGCCCACTGTGAAGGTGTGTTGATGGGGAAAGTCCCAGATGCCAAGGGAATAGAGGAAGAGAGGCTACACCGGGGTAGGAGGGGTCCAAGGGTAGATTCTAAAAGAAAGTGACTCATGAACGATGACTTAGGTGAAGAGAGAAGAAGAGAGCAATCCTCAGTACTCCTCTCATTTCTCTTTACTTTCAACACTTTTCAAGGCATATTGAACACCTGCAGTGTTTTCAACTATTTCTGTATAATCTCCTCACTTCTCTCCACCTTCTTTTAACCTATGTGTCTTCACTTATAAAATCCTCTCTGTAGTTAGTCAGCGTAAGTAATAAGGCAACTATATCTCAATATTGCTGGTTATAAAATAAAATAGATTTTATAGGAGGCCTATAACAAAAGCTATGGGTTACTGTTGAAAACTATTTAAAGTGTGATCTTTGGGCTTCTTCTCCCCCCTTCCCAGTTTTATTCGAAAGACATAATTGGGTGTTTCAGGTGAAAATTGGTAGGATTGTACCTTTCAGTGACTACAAAAGCTTGGTTCCTTGGTATTTAAATCCAAGTTCCAACTAATTTGTGATATTATATTTCATGCCCTGCTCTTATGAATGGAAGTAGAGTATTTTAAAAGGCTTGTTAAAGGTTTCAAAATACGAATCATGTTAGCACCGAGCAACAAAGCTATTTAAAAGAACTAAGGGTTATTACCCATAGATAGTGAAACAGGTCAAAAGGTTCAGAGTAACTACTGCATTCATCTATGTGCGAATACTTTCCTAGAAGTGTGATTTTTCAGCTTTGATTTTTAACAAGACCAACTGGAGGAGATTCTAGCCCAAGCAGTATTATCCACTGAAATATTGGTTAGAATACATCTAGAGGAATATTGCATAAACTTTAAATTAAGGGTTATACAAACCATAGTATATGCAAATTCTCAAATTTTTGTAGGATTTTTCAGCTTATTCAGTCTTAGTCATCTACTATAAAGAAAAAAATAGCAAATATATACTAATCACATATTTTTTGTTGCCAAGCATTTATCTCACCTTGTTTATCCTATTTATGACTTATAACAACCTTGGAAATTACATATTATTGTAGTAGAAAGACGAAGACTGTGTCTCAGTTATGTGATGCAATGTACCAAATCAACTACTTAGTACTGGTACAAGCCAGATTAAAACCCACGCTGTCTGGTCTCAGATAACAAGCTTTTTCTTCCAGGCATCTGTCTAAAAATGCTAAAGAGAAATAGAAACAAAAAGAAAGCAAAGCAGCCAAATGAACTGATCAGAATATTGCTGGTCCTGAGCAACGCTGAGGGTCGGCAAGTCAGACTCAGGTTACAACTCTGTCTTTGAGTTAAAGAAATGCAGAGCAGAAACTCTCTTGCCCACAGAGAACACGTCTTGCTTTGGTAAATGGTCATCAGCAGACACCAGGGGAAAGTGATTGAATCACCAAAAAGTGAGTAAAGGGAAGTAAAGGTAGTGAAACAGAACACTCTGGATCTCGGGGATGGGAGGATGGTAATGTTGGGCCTCTCCCTTTCCAACTGAACTTGCTTGAGCCTTTTCCCATCACGTAGGTCTTGACTGCTACAGGACAGTCATTCTCCACCTCTTCCTAAGCAGAACTTTTGTCCTCACCCTCTGAGTTCTCTCTTACCATTAGGAGACAAGCTAAAGACTATCAGCATCTCCTTTTGTCCAGATCCCAAGGCAAAGCTAATTAGTCAACTTCTGAGTCTATTCATCTGGGCTCATCTTGCCCATTAAAAATGCTCAGACTAGGAAACAATAATGAAAATAACCGTAGTCACAATTACTTCTTTTCTGGTGTCCCAGGTCTTGTGCTAAGCTTAGCTTAACCAGATGGATACAGTATTATTTAAATTTCCTAGATTATGAAACTAAACATCTAAACTAAAGACATATAGCTGGTCCTTGGCTTAGCTTAAATTCAGAATCTATTTTGTCTGCTTGCAAATGTCACACTATACACTGGGAGAAAACCGAGCCTCTGTTTGTGTATCTACTTTATTGAAATAAAAATCCTACCTAGTGCTATTGTTGTAAGAAATAAATTAGATTAACATGGTAAAGTAAATAAAACACAGTAAGTGCTCAATAAATAGCATTCTTTTTTTATTTTTCTACCAGACTCCTTGGTAACAAGTAATGTATTTTATTATATACTAGTGTGAACAATATATGTCAAATGCTTAAGAAATATTTCCCATGTGAAGAAATAATTTAGCTAATGAATAAATAAATAAACAAAGAATGGATGGATGAATGGATTGAAATCTTTTGATAGTCTTTTTTTTTCCTTTGAGTTTTTCTAGATTTGTAATCCCTTTAGTCTTCTAGAGGTGAGACAAGAGACGATTTAGAAGGAAGAAGTTACTAGACATTCTTCTGCTCCCTGGATGAAGCATTGTAATAACACTTCTTAATTTTTCAATTATATGTCCTTTTCATGTTTGTAATTGATGCTGGCTCCCTGGATCCATCTAGTAATAGAGTGAAAGGCAAAAAGTGATGGAAAGCTTATTTCCACCACTATAAATATAAACCCATTGTTAGGGTAACATACAACAATATCTTTCTATGAATTAATCATCAGGTATGTATTGAGTCACTACTCATATGCCAGGGGACTCTTGCAAATAAAAAGATGAAAAAGTACAGTTGCAACTGGAAAAAAACAAGTTTTTCAGCATTTTTGTCATTGGAAAAATGAAAAGAAATTAAAAAATCTAAAAGTATATCAATAGATGGGTATATTAAATTGTGGTACATTTATATCATTAATTACCACGCATCCATAAAGAGAATGACTGAGATATCTGTATATACCGATACAGAAAGCACTGCAAAGCATATTGCTAAATGGGGAGAAAAAGATAGTCACAAAATAATATGCAAAATAAACCCCATTAATGTAAAGCAAAAGGTAAATGCTGGTAGTATCCATATATACGTGCATAAAATGGAATGTGATGGGTTGCATACTATGCTGTTGAAGGTGGTTACCCCTGGAGAGAAGTAGGAGATTTTAAGGGATTAGGTGAGGCTTCCATATCATGTGCTACATGTTTATACATGTTATGATTAAACAAACAAATAAAAGTGTTAGACCTTACTCTAAGATTTCACATTTTATAGGCATGATGTGGTATATGTGCATAAAATCATATTAGAGGTGTATAATCTCTGTAGAAAAATCCCTGTGTTCGTATTCATAACACACTCTCCCTACCTGTGAATTTTGCTTGTGGAATAAAAACAATTATAATAACAAGTAAATTAATTTGATGTGTCACTTGAATGTCAAAGCTGGGTCTTTAACTTGCTAATGAAAATGTCAGAAACTATCAAGTCCCCATTCCTTCATTTTACATGTGTGAAAAATTAGACACAGATAAGGAGGACTATCTCACCAAATCACACAGCAAATTACAGGCAGAGCCTAGGGATGTATATGGATGGTAAGCCACATTTGGATTCATTATTTGGGGGCTCATTTGATTCTAAAATCAAAGAGAGTAAATAGAATTTGATGTACAACATATTAAGAGACGTATTTATCTTAGTGTTGCCGGTGTTGTTTACTATACAATACAAAGCAGGCAGAGGTGATATTTAACAATTAGAAAACACTAGGGTATGATCATGCTTTGCTCTCAGCATCACACTGCAGATTACCACTCCTCCTCTTTTCCTTTGATCTCAGCCTTGCAATTTGAAAGCCAGAGGAATGATAAATGGCCATGAAATGCAGACAAAGATTCCTTTTGTTTGTCCCACAGAATAGGAAGATGGTCAAATTGATCAGTCATCAAGGTATAATGATCTGAAATAAATACGGGCCTCTTTGATGTGGTTTAGGATGCCAGCATCATGGAACAAGATCATTCTTCTGACTTTCACATAATTGAATGATTATATCTGTTTGTGAATGAGCTTCTTTAATTGCTAACTGGTAATTTGGCATCCTGACATGAGTATATGGGAAACATGATCCCTCACCCTGCACAAGGGAGAGAAGATTGAACTGAGAGATGAGTGGGAAGAGAGGCCTCCAAATTAGAAATAATTGGAGCAGAGAGCAGGTGATGAGAAAAAGGCACAAAAATTACTCCACCTTCCCTGGAAGAAATGACACTGATTCATCTGAGTGAGGCCACAGCCGGGATCTCTGACAGGTGTGGATTTGTCTTTAGAAAATACCAAGCAAAAACTATAGCCTAGGGGATGTTTCCATTTATAAGAAGGATAAAAGCTGAAAGGGCTTAACCATCCTGATCTTGGAGAAGAGTTAAAAGGAAAATACAGAACCACCTGAGATGATAGGTGAAGGGCATTTGAAAAGGTAAGCAAATATGAAAGAGATATTAAAAATTTAATATACTGGGGGCTGGCCTCATGGTGTAGTGGTTAAGTTCTCATGCTCTGCTTCAGCGGCCTGGGGTTCATGGGTTCAGATCCCGGGCACGGACCTACACATGCTCATCAAGCCACGCTGTCGCGGCACCCCGTATACAAAGTAGAAGAGGATTGGCACAGATGTTAGCTCAGGACCATCTTCTTCACCAAAAAAAGAAAAAAAAATTATTTTATGGGAAGAATATAGACATTAGAGCTAGCAAATATTACTTTGGAGACCTGTCATTTTTATTACTGTGCTACACTGAGCAAATTAGTTCACTTTCTGGAATCCATTTTCTTTCTCATTTTCAAAAAGATGACGATAGGATCACAACTGTCCTTTTGTGATAACTAAAAGAGTTTATGAAAGTAGTGCTTTCCAGCAGAAAGTACTTAGGGGCTGTTGGGTCCTACCCTTCCTTTCTGACTTTTTATCTCAGAAGGAGATAAAGTTTGTAGTGTCAACATTTTACCAAGCCTTAAAGGCCAATTGGTAAGCTCCATTTATTCATAAATACTTTTCTGGGGAATTTCTCCTTCTTTGAAACATGATAAGCCTCATTTGTGACTCATACTATTTCTTACATTTTAGACATGTAAAACCTCAATGATCATGATCATCTTAGACTTTTTATAATTTTTTACCTACATACTTTCAGGCTCTTATCTCTAGTCCCTTCATCTTCTCACTATTAATTGAACATTTTCAAATTTGCATATCTTATGGTCATTCAAGTACAAACTAACATTACATTTTTCCAACTATTACCAAAATTTTCTTCCATAATATTTTTTATTTGGTTTGTTTATATATTTATCCTTTGATTAATTAACTCATAATAATTTTGCAAGTAATCTACATGTGCCAAGAATTGAGCAAGGCACAAAACCAGGTATGTTTCCTATCTTCATCAAGCTTACTATCCAGAGGAAAATATAAATAAATACTGAAGTTACCATAAAAGGAAAATTGTGTTATTATCTATGAAATGAAGTTACACGATACCAAGAGGACATTTGATAGGCAGAACTCCTCCAGTGTTAATCAAGGGTTATTTCTTTGAGTAAATGTTGTGTGGTGTGTAATGTGTTATGTGTATGTGTGTGTGATGATGACGATGATGACAACGTTACCCCAGGCAGAAGGCTAAGCTTGTGCAAGGATTCTATAACTAGAGGCAATACAGCGTATTCCAGTGCAAGATGGATCAGCATGGTTAGAAAGCAAACTGCTAAAGGGGTTATGGTAGGAGATGGGGTTGGAGACACGAAACATATATTAACTTCTCTGAGACCCAATTTCCTCCTCAACCTCGGGTAGCTTTGGCAGAGATGACCACTTCTCCCTTATCCCCTAAGCCCTGTCACCAAGATCTGTATAATGTGCCTATGACGAGCCTCTGGAACTTCCTGCTTCTTTCCACCCACTTTGCTATTTCCTCAAACACTTGACCCAAATTAGAAATAGTTGGAACAGAGAGCAGGTGATGATATATAGTCATAACAGGTCTCCTTCCTTTCAGCAACCCCCTTCCCCTCTGTCTTCACACAATTGACCAAACAGTGGAGTCATTATCTTTTTAAAAAAACCCTGCTGATACTATCATTTTGCTGCCTCAGGCAAAATTCTCCATTGCTTTAAAGTTAAAATTGCAAATTCTGCTAAGAACATGGGCCATTTCACAATTCTGCCTACATCTTCCAGCAAAAGAACTAAATAAATGTGCATTAGATGAATGAATCTATTATCTCCAACTATTTCTCTCTCTTCCTTTCCAGGTACCCATTGCTGGTGGTTCTCAAACGATGGGGTGCTTCAGACCACGACTGGAAAGTGTCAATATTCAGATAGGCAAACCCTTTATCTTCAAATTATATCTATAAAGTCAGGATTAGACCCAAGAATATGAATGTTTAACAAGGAGAGTCTCTGTTTGCAAACTAAAATTTGGGAACTAGTGCGCTACGCGGGTTAATAAACTCTTTCACATGCTGAATGAGGATCTGACCTCAGGTTAACTTTCTCTGCTTCCCCGGAGATTTGATAAAGGTAGATTGTCAAGTGTGTTATTAAGCAGCATTGCTTATGGCAAAAACAACCCTTTATTATTAAATTGTGTTTGGATTGGGATTTCTATGTATGGACGATAAAAATTTGATGTGACACGACAGCTTTGTAATTCCATAAGGAGGGGACTCTTGTAACTGAAATGTCCCAGGTAAGGACTCTGGAAGCTATCCTCTGGAGTGGTTATAGTTACTGGCTTGTGTTGGGAATGAGGATTCTAACCTAGGCTGGATCACAAACTAGCAAGATACGAATTTTCTTTTATTACCTGAGCTTTTATCTTGTGAGGTAAGGGGAGAGGGCAAAAAATAGATGCTCCTTAACTATATGAACAGGTACATGGACTTCTGCAAGGACATATTGATTGGCTGGTATTCCATGCTTCCTGGCCTGAATCCTTCTAAGTAGCTAGAACCAGGCATGACCCATGACAGTTTTGTAAATCTTCCTATTTCTTCGGATTTAAGAAGAAAGGCCCCTGGTGGGTATTGTCCCTGATACTAACATATATGCTTTCTCAAACTGTGTGTAATTTCATGCCTTCATATCTTTGCTCACAGCGTCTTTTCCTCTTAGAAATAGCTCCCCACCCTTCTCCACCAAATAAACTACAACCCATCCTTCAAGACTCATCTTAAATTCTTCTTTAATTTTTTAGTTCTTCCTCAAGGAAGAATAATCTGTTGCCTTCTCTGTGCTCACAGAGCACCCTGTCCACATTTTTATTTTAGCACTTACTGTCTGAGTTGCAGTCATCTTTGAAGTGTCTGTCTCTCCTCTTGGGGGCACAGTGTGTCTATGCATTGTGCATATCCCGTCTCTTGCACAATTCTTGGAAAAGAAAAAATGATCAGCTGTTTGTTAAACTCCACTAAATCTCAGGGATGGAGCTGCATGTCCTGGGATCAAGTATAAATTATACCACTTCTTCAAGATGTAGACAATCACTACTTCTTTAAGAGATTCTTTTCCTAAAACTCTCTATGTGCCTCACCCTTGGGATTTAGTCACTGTCTTTTAATGATTCATATTAGTTTCAGTTGTTGTGTGGTTGTATTATTATCATGACTGTACTTAAAGAAATTATCATGTGCTTAAATTTGTCCCCTCAGAATATTATGCTCCTGAGAGAAAGAGCTACAACTTAATCCTTATGGGATTTAAAATACCCAAATTGAGAAGTGCATGCAAAGGAACATGCAATGGAAAGTTTCTTAAAGTGCATTAAACTGCAGTTTTATAATTTAATGATTTAGATTATTATTGGATAGGAATCTGCTTATGTAAGTTGTTAAAATGGGTCTTATTTTGCTCACTGTAAGGAAACACATTTTGCTTTGTTCTTTATTGTTCATTATTGCCATTTAAGTGGCAGTTTGTAGTTCACAAACCACTTTTATATGCATTATGTTACGTGATCCAGATATTACTATTTTATGAATGTGGAGAAGGTGTGGAATAAAGGAAAGAGGGCTGATTTACAGCCATAAAAAACTATTTCAACTCTGCCTCCAGCACCTGGACGAGCCATGTAAATTCTCTCATGCAACTTGATACGTAAAACGAAGATCCCGAAGTCTGCTATTATTGATGAACTTGTAAAGTTCTGGCAATGATTATCTTCTTTTGGAAAGTAAGCAAAGAAGGGCATATTTCGAACTAGTTACAGCTGCAATTACTTGGATAAAAAGGAAAAGTAATAATTACTGCTGATCACAAAAATGTTGGCGTTCCTGGTAAGAAATAATGCCCTTATTCTGAGCAACATCAAGGGGTTTTAACAAGTAGGAATGAGATTCCCACTTGCATTATGCAAATTTTAGGCGATCCTAAGTGGATGAGATAACAACCTCATTTTGGGGATACAATCCTGAAAGAGAGGGAATATTGAAGAGAAGAACCATCCTTTAATTCCAAAGGATCAGAGCTGACACTGTAAGACTCAGCCCCAGGTACTGAGAACTATTAGTTATAATGATAATTTGAGGTCTAACTTGACTCTCAGCCTTTCCGTTCTAATTTCAGCTGAAAATGGAGGCTTACTACTCACTATTCACTACTCACTTCACATACAAAACTAAATTTGCTTAGAAAATTAGAATATCATGTCTAAAGTCTAGGAATGAGAGATTAGGTGGCCGAAGTGGTAGATGTTACTTCTATGTCCTATGTCCAATTCAATACAAACAAACAAATGAAGAAAACCTATTTTAATTTCAAAGAGTCTACTGTGAAAAATACATAATGAGAAAAAAACACCTAATTTGATTGGCGCATGTGGGTAGGCAGTGAGAAATTGTAATGCCTGTTTCCCCTGCCATTCTGCCCCCAAAAAATCTCTAATTTAGGAAAATAGGTAAATAGATGATAGATAGATATGGATAGATAGATGATAGATGATAGATAGATAGATAGACAGATAGAAAGAAACAGGACAGACAGACAGATAGATATAAAGAAGAGGCCAAGATGTTTAATTTCTCTACCTGATGGCCTTGAAGTTGCTCATTTAATAGCCCAATTACATACCAGACAGCTTTAGTTTGCTTACTTTGTCTCTGTTACTACTGTGGCCTCCCCATATGCTTCCTAATTTAGTGGATGTGTCATTGCTCTAGGTCTGTTTATTTATTTATATATTTTAGTATAACTCTATATTGATTCATGTTTTAACATTTTAATAAATATTATGGACCAGGGAAGAAGGACATGATGTCAACATGTTTGCAGTCCTCAATCTTGAAACAATTATGCTATTTCCATATCAATACATTTATAATTGAGTATAAAAAGTAACAACCTCTACTTATCACTTTTTGCAGATTTCTCTGTAGATGTTGAAAATTTATTTGTTTTCATTGTTCGGTTTCCTTTTGTGGTTTAATTAAATATTTCCAGCTGAGGTCCCCCAAAAATATGGAAAGTAAGTTGTCCAGCTGAGAAGCACACAATAGCTTTCATAAACATTGAACTAATCAATTAGTTTACCATTCTCATTTTAATTTCTATAGCTAGTTGTCTCAGATCTGAGTGCATCTAAAGAATAAGATTTAATTAAATGCATTAAACAAATGTGTAAGATGTTCCTCCAGCTCTATAGTGTTTAAAAAAGAAAAAAAAAGTGGGGCGGGCCGAGTGGCAGAGCGGTTAAGTTCACGTGCTCCACTTCCGTGGCCTGGGGTTCGCACGTTGGGATCCCAGGTGCACCCCGACGCACCACTTGTCAAGCCATGCTGTGGCCGCGTCGCATATAAAGTAGAGGAAGATGGGCATGGATGTTAGCCCAGGGCCAATCTTCCTCGGCAGAAAGAGGAGGATTGGCAGATGTTAACTCAGGGCCAATCTTCCTCACTCACACACACGAAAAAGTGTTTCACAAAATGATACAGGAGCAGTGTTAATGTGTGCATTATCTATTGCTTGCATTAATTACAGCTCTTCTCTTTTCCTTTTTAACTTCAAAGTACTTTGTGTCAATGATAATTAATGTGAAAGGCCATTGCAATTCTTCATGACAGAGATCTGGAAAGGAAATTTGGTTTTAGTTTTACCTCTTCATTGCAATTCAAACCAACAATTTACATGCCTCATGATACCTCATGGCTTTGAAAAAGCATGTCCAGTTTTTACATCACCTTATATGTGCACAGAGTGTAATAAATTAGCCATTTTTTAAGTATTTGAAACAATTTTCAAAAGAAAACAGTGAAAAAGGGAAGGAAAAGAAAACATCTTTTGACATGCTTCTGAACCCAGAAACATTGACGGTAAAACAACTATCAGCGTTCCTACGCTCATGAAAGACATTGGGTTCTCTGTGGCATTTCTTAAGACCAGAGTCTTCACAAAAATGTTGCATTGAATTCTATGTAATGGATGGAGGTTAATATGTATAACTATTTCCTTACTAATGTGAACACTTTGTCCAGTCCCAATTTTGCTATTGAAAATTTTCAGTAAAATGTCCACTTGCCTTTTGTTTTACATGGACGAAGTTTGGTTTGTTTGATTTTTGTTTTTGTTTTTATTGTTGTTATTGTTTTTTCTCTTGGATAATATCTGTGAATGTAAATAGTGGACAAAAGTAATGCACGTTTATAGTTTCTACAGTTGCTGACAAATTTTGTCTAAAAATGCTAGACCAATTTACATTTCCACTAAGAATCTATGAGACTGTGCTTTACCCTACACTGTTGCCACTGCTGGATGTTAGTAATATTTCTTCCTTTAAAAAATGTTTTGATTGTATTTATAGTCAATAATAATGTATTGTAAACTTAAAATTTTATTGGAAAGTAGATCTCATGTTAAGTGTTCTTACAACACTAAAATAAATTTTGAAAATTTTGAAAAAAAAATAACCAGCACACTGTTGTTGTATTATGCATTTCTTTAATTATTATTGAAGTTGAACTTCTCAAATGTCTATGGTGTTTTGTATTTCCTTGTCACTGAGTAGACTGTTTATATGTTTTCAATTTTTATTGGTATGTTGATCATTTTTCTTTTGATTTTTTACTTGTCTTTTAAAATTTAATTAGCTAGTAAACCAATGTTATGTGTATTTAAAATAATCTCAGGAAGGTGACTCTCCTATGGACTAACCTTTGCTAGCCAGTGTCAACACTTCCCTACTTCCTATACAAAAAAGTGTAATCCCTTTAATCTTCCGTTTGAGCCCCTTCATGATCTGATTTGACTTTATTTTATTTTAGGTTTTAGCTTTCCCTTTTGTTAACTTCCTTACCAAATCTTGTGATGCTTCTAAACTCACTTTTAAATTCTACCTGGCATGAAACTTGGATAACACTGGTTTACAAGAAATATTTGCTGAGTTAATGAACTCAAACTGGTCATCTTCTACTCAAGTCCCAGCCAACATTCTCCCATAGATGGTATCCAGCTCCTAGAATGTGAACATTTCTGCCATAGTTCCAGATTTCTGATGTCTCTAGGAATTTTAGGATGGTGCCTGGGAGAAATCATTTGTTCTAATGTAAATTATTCTGAGCCACCAGTGAAAGAAGTGTCATAATATGAATATGTTTCTCAGAGCAGGAAAAGTTAAAAGTTATTCATCCTTATTAGATGATGGTAACAAATGATGGTGGTTTTTCATTCTCATACCTTTAAAGAAAAATCAATATTGAGTGTTTAGCACAGCACGCGGCAAATTGTAGTCTCACAACAAATGTTAAAGCGCATCATTTTTATTAATTGAGAATAAGTATTATAGATTTTGATAGTTTGGATTATTTTTCCATATGTTTTCACTCCTCTGCCCTAATTTCATGATAATGAAATCTACTTTCCCTCTCAAATGCTGTGGTGTTGACTGTGTGACTGGATTTGACCAATATGATGTTGGCAAAAGTGATGCAAGCAGAGGTCTTATATGTGGTTATTCAGTTTGACTTAGCTTTTGCACATCAGAGACCCACCATGAGAAAAGCATGCCCCAAGTATCTGTTGGCCCTGGGTTCTGAGCCCCAGAACAAATGCTCGTGGAAGAGATTGGAACCCAATCCACATCGTAAAGCCATGCTCAACTTCATCTGCATCCTGAAACAATCCATCCAGCTGAGATCTAGACAGGCTTAGCCAAATCACAGTTGACCTCTACCTCCGTGAGTGTAAGAACAAATGCTTATTGTTGTAAGCCATTGGGTTTGGGCATCATTTGTTATGGTAACTGTGCTGTAGCTAACAGCTATATCACTGGTGCCCAGCAGTGTCCATAATAATAGTAATAGATTGCCAAGTGCTTACTGTAGCTTGTTTCATTTGATCTTTCCATAATTATACAATGCTTTATTATCCCCAGACACAGAGAGTTTAAGTAACATACTCAAATACAAGAATAATAAGTGATAAACCTAGGATGGGAACCCAGGCTTTCTGAATTCAGTACCCATGTTCTTAGTGACCATACTATACAGCCTCTCTAAGTGTCCAAAATTTGACTTCCTGAAAAGATAACATCAGGTGTTTCAAGGGTTTTGCAATCATATCTCATATTTTTTCTCTGTAAGTGGGATTCTGATATAATCTGACATTAAGAATATGTGGTAAGGGGTAACTCCCAATCCCAGTCACTCATAAGAATCGCCAGTGGTGGTAGTGAGGAGAGGGAAATGAGGACGTTCAGGGTCAAGCCTGGACATTCTGAAGTAAAAACTTCAGGGGTAGAGACCACGAATATTTGGAAGAAGCTCTTTAGGCAATCTTGAAGGAGCCAGTCTTGCATCTCTCCGAGGGACTCTTAGCCTTGGGATGGTGATCTTAATTAAGAAAGTAAGTCTGTTTATATTTTCTTTCCTTAATGCCATGTTGTTTGAATCTCCATTTTTGCTTGGAGAGAATGTCATGCCCAGTATACTGAGCTAGAAAAGACTCATCAAGAGAAACCCCATGTTCCTCATTTGACTCTCTTAGCAGCATTATATTGTGAAAAGATCATGACATTAGGAGTCAAAAACACTTGGGTTCCGATCCCAGCTCTGTTATACTAGTTATGTGACTTTGAAAATGCCAATTAAATTTGCTTTCTTTATTGAAAAAAATGCAGCCCAATAGTCCTTATTGAGTAAGGTTGTTGAGAGGATTCACTGAGATAACACACGTTCCAGAACATCCTGTCCAAGGGTACAACTTAGTAAGAGCTCAGTACACCCCAGGGAATATGTTTCCTTCTTATGTGAATCAAATTGTACAGAAAGTTGTGACAGCAAGAAAACAAAGACTCTGCTTAAAATGCTCGGTTTTTAAGAGTTCTATGAGCAGTGCATGCTGGGTGAGTGCTTTTCCCCAAAAACACATTCCAGGAGGCAAAGTCTGTGTAAACACAGGATTATGCCTCAGGATAATATTGCCTTCACACCTTGTGTTTGGTTCAAAAGAGAAACCAGGCTCCTGAGGGGCTCCGAGAGCTTTGCCAGAATCTCAAATTTACAAAACAAGAAATTGTCTCCAGGTGGTGAATGTGATCTGGAATTTCCTCTTGATTTTCTAACTTCGTTTAAAATATGATAATGGGACATGATCACGTCCATTAGTTTACATATTGTCTATGCCTGCCTGCCTGCCTTGGCCTAATTTGGAGAAATAACTTTTTGATATTTAAAGGATTGTTAGTTTTATTGATGTTGTTTGTTTGTTATTCTTAGCAAACTCAAAAGATAAACACATTGGGCATTAAACAAGAAGAAAAATATAATTGTGCAAAAAATAATTTTTTCTCCCATCTCAATCTATCCTGACTTGTTTTCCAGATAGGCGAAGCAAATTATCAGCTCTCTATTCATACTGGGAAATTGACGCTTAAAGTTGTTAAGTGATATGCCCAAGGGATTATAGAAAACATACGTAAGAATGACACAATGTTCATTCCATTAAAACTTGCTGAATCTTTGGGGGAAATTGTGTTCTTTTGCAAATTAGCATGACAATCTAGGTATAGAACTTCACCTCATTTATTTTCTAAATTATCACCACATCCCTCAGTTCATAGGAGAATATTTAGTTGTATTATTCTCAAAAGAGTAGACCAGCTTCTTTTTTTCTTTTTTAGTCTGGTTTCAGTGTGTCTAAAATTTTGCAAAGCCCTTAAAGCTATAGCCTTAGTCCACCCATGGACCTTTGTTATGAGGTAGAAGATCTCATGACACCATATACAGGAACCTGCCAATGTTTGCGAAAGGACGCAGGGCCAAGAGTTGCCCAGTTCCTGCTCCTCCTTTTTGTAAAATTTTTTTTTCTGTTGAGTGGGTGCAGGTTTTTCCAGGCCCCTGTATACTGGAGAGGGGCCAGGGACAAGTTCTCAGCTTCCTAGACCTTGGACCCTCAGTCCTACCTGCTGTGGACAGGCAAGGGCCAAGGCTGAGACAACTGAGGCGATGTCCAGACAGACAAAAGGAAAATGGGGCTCCAGAGTGCCACTCACCCCCATGGACTACTATATTACTACTTCTCAGGAAATACCTCAGATGAGGGATTCAGGGACAAACCCTTTGAAACAAGAACAAGAGAGATCATGGGCTGTAATCAGCAAAAAAATAGTGAGTGAGAAGCCAAGACTGGTTCCTAGACAGGAATCTTATGGTGGATACAGTGCCAGAAGGATAATAACAAGTCGGAGAACTAGGTGGTGAGCTGAGTTTAGACAGGTTCAAGAGCATGTCAGGGTCTCACCATCAGTTAAGTGGCAGAGTTTGGAGCCACATTCTTAACCACTATGATCAGGTGTGCTCAACAGTTTCTATGATCTGTGCGTAGTTGGCTCTGTGGCTAGGATGCCTGCATGGAGGTGAGAACACATTTTTACTTCATAATCTATGATGTACTCAGCATCATTAGGCATAATGGAGGACATGGAAACATATGGGAGAAGTCTCAAAACATATGGGAGTGAGTCTGGAAAGAAATACTTTGCCTTTTCCATAAAGATCATTTGGAAAGAAAAAGAAAATGTTGCAATAAAGATTGTGCCTATTCTTATGTTTGGTATCTAAATGTCCTTTCTTTAGCAAATAGGTACCCTTAAATAGATGATGCAAGCAAGGAAGAGCTCTTTTCCTCCGAGAATTTGAACAACAGAATGGCTACACCTTACTTAGTTTAGTAAAAAGGAAAGGCTGCCTGAGGCAAGGACTTGGCTTCAGTTGTGCCCATAATGCCTTGGGAACTATCTAATACTTAGAATCTTTGCCTTTTTTTTTTTAATCTTGGTAATGCTGATTTCCTTTTGTCTTTCCAAAAATTACTCACTGCCATCACTACTGGGACCTGGTTTCCTTACTAGTGAAAGAAAAGGGCTCATTTGGTGATTTCTGAGATCAACAGCTCAGTCTACCCTAGGCTTTGTTCTTAGCAAAAGAGACCCAGAGCTATATGAAAAAAAGACTAAAATCTCTCATAGAATTATTTTTGCTTGGAGATGCCACAAGTTCAGCCCTGGCTTCAAAATATTTCTTTCTATTCCTCTATATAATCACATTCAACAGCCATTTTTAACAATTTTTTCTTTGCATGCCTACTGTTCTGTGTCCTTCATTTTTCTCTTCACCTAATTTGATGGCAAACTAAAGCCAGCAATATATAGAGATACATCCTCTAGCCATCTCATTAATTGATGTCTGGGAGTAAGGTAATGCCATCTAATGAGACTGAATCAAGTGATCAGTACAAAATACTGCTTTTCAAATACATTTTATCTAGCCATTTGAGCTGCCTTGAAAATTGGCTTAATTATACAGTCTGAGCCTCTAAGATATGGTAATTCTTGATTCAGATATTTCATTTCATAAGAGAGGGAATGAGAAGGCAGTTTTGATGTGAGCAACTTCAGTACCTATTGACTGTAACAGAGTGTACTTTTCAAACACTCATGAAAGAAATTTAAATTATTAAATTACCTCTAGAGATTCTGAACAAGCAGACCCACCCCAACATCTATTACAAATAAAGGCTTTTTTTCTCTTTCAGAAAAAGAATCTCACAATCAGAGGAATATGAATATTCAGAACAAAAATGGGATTAGAAAATTTATGGTGCTTATACGAGAGGAAAGAAATTAAGTTTTTAATTCATTGGGTCACATCATATCCATTTCAGATTCCATGGTTTGGCACTTTGTCCTCACAACAGAGGATTCATTATGAAGTAAAAGCAATTTTAGAAATACATTTTGCTGAATGATGGCAAGAAAATCACCATAAAATGACTGGGAGTTAAAAACTGAAATAATGTGCATGCACACATTTACACATTTGGCACATATGGATGTAAGACTAAGCATAGGGGAGAGGCAGAGTCAATGTTATGAAACCTATTTCCAGAAAGTAAACCAAATTGCATGTGAATCTATAATTTCAGTGAGGACATATCATCTCTCTCGAAAAGGAACATCATTATTGTCTGCCTACTACGTTCCAGCAGTCAGATAGTGCTATAAAGTGCTGTAAAGCTGTCTATGCCATAGACCTGCCCAGAGGAACTTACATAGAAGATACACACGTGTAATAAGATCAATGCAATATATTGTAAAAGACACCATGATATATTTGCCTCGTTCGACTGCTGTACCCTGAGTGTCTACTTCAGTCTAGGGTCACCACTTTCCAATCTGCTTCCATTTCATCATTTTCTAATCTGTCTTCCATTGTCCTACCAGAGTCATTATTTCTCTGTGATATGAAAAACTGAGCACATCACCCACCCCCCAACACCTCTTTCGGAAAAACAAATCTGGTTATGGAATTTTCTGAAACTATGCACACATTGCTGACAAGTCATAAGAAAACAAATTGCAATTTCTGAGAGAAATAACTTTTCTCCTTGATTTTCAATATTAGAAAATGGTTTTGTGTAAGGTATTTGATACATGGATATATGAATCAAGCCATTGATTTTTATCCTCACAAACAACAATATTTATGTGATAACATGAAGAGGAAGAAAGCTGATTGCTCATGGAAAAAAGACCATAAAGTCATGGAAAATGACTATAGGCGAGAATAATATTTTTTCATACTTTCGGCTCCTCTTCAGAAGAAGGGATTTTATATATGTAATATATATATAAAACCTTAAAAATATATATATATAACCTTCGAATACTTGTAATATCATTTTTAGAACTCTAAATAAAGAAAAAAACTCTATTAGATTGTCAAAATAAGGCAATCTTTACTCCATAGTACATCCATAGGCATAAGTATATTATGCAAGAAATGTCTAGTTTTCCATATAGTGTCCAAAGCAGGAAAACTAGAGTCAGGAAAAAATATATAAGAAATAGGAAAAAAAATTACATTGTTGAAAGGGTCAGGATTTCAAAGCATGTCTAGAGATTCTAAACCCATCTACATCCTAGCTTGTTTGCTAATTATGTGCTAATGCTTACTAATAAGATCTTAACTATAACAATAATAAGAATATGTGAGAGGCTTCTATTCCATTTATCATTAAACACATATATTGAAGTGGAAATAAGGGCCTAAAATGCAACTCTTTATATGCCTCACAGATCGTTTTTTCTCTTTTCTCCATAATGTTGCTATCTCTTTATTTTATATTTCTGAAACACAACTGTGTTGGGTAATTTTATGTGTCAACTTGACTGTGCTAAGGGATGCCCAGAGAGCTGGTAAAACATTATTTCTGGGTGTGTCTGTGAGGGTGTGTCTTTGAGGGTGTCTCTGGAAGAGACTAGCACTGGGTCAGTAGACGGTATAAAAAGAATCACTCTCACCAATGCAGCTGGGAAACATCCATCCACTGAAGGCCTGAACAAAAACAGAGGAGGAAGGATGAATTCGCTCTCTGTGTTTGAGTTGAGACATCCATCTTCTCCTGCCCTCAGACATTGGTGCTCCTGGTTCTAAGGCATTAGGACTCAGGGCAAGATTTACACCATCAGCCGCTCAAATGTCAGGTTTTCAGACTTGGACTGATTATACCACCAGCGTTCCTGATTCTCCTGCTTGCAGACAGCAGATTGTGGGACTTCTCAGCCTCCATAATCCCATGAGCCAATTCCTGTAATAAATCTGTGTGTGTGAGTATGTATATGCATACATATATATATATATATCTCCACATATACTTATATACACACACACACATATATACACATATATGTGTATACACACATATATGTATGTATATATATACACACACATATATACACACACACACATTTATACATATAGGTAGATCTCCACTTGAAACATACTCTCATTCATTCTCTCACTACCTGCTCCAATATGTACTGATCTACTGTGCTTATATCTGCTGGCTGTTCAAATCATTGCAGAATTCCTCACCACTTTTTAAATGCATTCAATTCAAAGAAACAGAAAAAAATTCCTAAGTATCTCAGAAATCACTGAGGAAGTGCTTTTGTGTCTGCTTTATTGATGACATGTGGAAGGGAAAGGGCTTATTTTAAGGCCTGTCCCAAAAACTGGAATGCAACAATAAGAGGATAAAGACAGAGCCCTATCCTTTGTTTGAGTTTCACTAATTTATAAGCTATTTAAGGATCTGGCCATCAATTTTGACCTGTCTGCCTCTGACTCGCATGATGTCAGAGAAGAGAAGAAAGAGTTCACAAACAGTCCATGACCTTATTCCCTTCTCTTATTTTTGGTACCAAAATATATACAATGCAAATTCATGTCAAAAGCCATTCTTGCAGTAATTCAGATTATAAACTCTCACAGGCATAAGTGTGTAGTCATTAGTTCATGCTAAACCACACAAAGAATTGAAGGACAAGAGAATTGCCCTGTGAGGAAAGAGTAAAAATGAAAGGGAAAGGGAAATGGACTGCAATTATTTTGCATAGATCAAAGACTATCCAGGGCCATTTAAGATTCATCTTCTAGTCTAGTAAAGGTTACAGCATAGACAAGATAGAATAGGGATCTGTTTAATTCAGCACATCCAAAATGGAATAAGGATAATTTTTTACATGAACAACTTAGCTTATGTGTAAGGGTTAATATTCTAAAATGTTTCATAATTTGAAACAAATATTCAGAAAGGTTATGGAATTCATTGCTAGAGTTTCATCATGTTATATAGGCTTCTACCATTTTCAGTGCCATTATATTAAATATTTCACTCATCTCTTCTCTATACATACATTTATTGAGTATCTACTATATACTGGAGTGTGACACATAGACAAACTTCTATACATCACTCCAGTGTTCGCTTGATCACTCAATCACACTTTCAAACATATTAAATAAGTTCCTCTCACGTGGCAGTCATTTTATTCTGTAATAAGATATACAAATATCTGTGTAAAAAACAAGTTCTGCATTTGATAAATTCAGCAATTTGTGGGGAAGACAGAAGTAAAAACTGTTTCAATACAGAGTAATATGTGATAAAACAGGGTTATGTCTAAGGTGGCACAAATATTAGCTGCTAGAAGGACCACAGAAGACTTCAAAAGAGCAATGGCCCTTGAGTTAGATGGATAAGTAGGAATACATTAAGTGGATACAAAAATTCACATGTAAATGCTTTTGTATATTTCAGGATATACATGAGTTTCATGAAACCAGTGTTAAGATCAGTGGTTCTCAATGAGAGAAAATTCTGTGTCCATCAGACATTTAGCAATGCCTGGAACCATTTTTAATTGTTATGACTTGTGGAGCAATGCTATGGAAATCTAGTGAGTAGAGCCCAAGTAGCACCCTAATACCTGCAATGCGCAGGACGGGTTCTCCATCCAACATTAAAAATTATTCAGCCCAAAATGTCAGTAGTGATTTAAAGGAAGTAGATAAAGGACCAATGGAAAAAGAGGTTCAAAATGAAGTCAAAGACCCACATATGGAGCTTTGACATTTTATTTTTATTTATTTATTTTTTTTATTATTTATTTATTTTTCCCCCCAAAGCCCCAGTAGATAGTTGCATATCATAGCTTCACATCCTTCTAGTTGATGTATGTGGGACTCGGCCTCAGCATGGCCAGAGAAGCGGTACGTCGGTGTGCTCCCGGGATCCGAACTCAGGCCGCCAGCAGCAGAGCTCACGCACTTAACTGCTAAGCCACAGGGCCGGCCCGAGCTTTGACATTTTATTATGGGTAATGTGAGGAAGTGATATAGTTTAACAGGATAACTACATTTTTATATTTATTTTCCAAGAAAACTATAGAAAGCAAAGTATGAAAGATAAATTTGTCAGCACTGAAATTAAATGCTGTGAGACCAATAATTAGACTATTACAGTAATTATTGTGCTAATTTTGGTAAGTAATTATGAGAATATGAAATAAGACCGTAGAGATAGAGCAAGTTACAGAATAGCAAATCATAAGAAGTACACACAACAGCTCTTAGTGTGAAAAAACACTTGAGAGAGCTCACTAATTCACTCAATATAACATTATGAAAAGATTTACACTTGAAGCAAGATGTAAAGAAATATATGTATTTAGAGCAATAATCTAACTTGGCTTGAATTTCCCTATCTGCTAATTTTCCCCCTTATTATTCTTTTAAAATATTTTTTATTTTGAAAACTCTAGATCCTTGGCAATTTGTTAGACCGTATCATTACCAATGGTACTAGAATTTAAGAACATTTGTTCACATTATTGACTGGGCTTGTTAGCTAAATGTTACTAAGGAAATTCTTCCCAACCCAATGCCTAATGTTCAGAAAATAATGTATTAAAATAAAAACTAAATCTTTCAGAGACAAAAATATGTGCATAGGCTTCTCCTGTCAATTTTTAATATTTTGTGTTTTTTATTTTTAATTTCTTTTAGTATGAAATTTTCAAACCTTCCCTTATTCTTTTCTGCGCTTAAGCAAAGTAAGTGTCTGTGACTCTTTTGGAAGATGCTTTACAGATGGACAGGGTCTCTGTTTTTTTGCATTAAATAGAACCAAATGCCATGCTACATTTGTACAGCAACGAACATTTATGCAAATCTGAAGAGTAGGCAGGTGCAAGAGCAAATTTCTTAATGCCATTTGCTCTGAAAATTATATAAAGCTTCTAAAGCTATGCTTTTTATAGTAGCTAAAGGAGTTTTGTTTGGTATTTTTAAACAATAACACCTGCTCCAGGCAGAAAAGTAAGTTCCTGTACAGCAGGAAGTGGGCTGCTTTTGGTGGGGAGAGGAGTTCCAGAGCTTGTCTCCAATAAGTAATGAGACAATAAAATAAAATGTGTTTTGAAAAGGCTGGGGTGGGTGGTGGAGGGAGAAATAGGAGGGTGGGAGGGGAGAGATTTTGCCTTTTACACTGACAGGTGCAGGCAAATGGCAGAAATTCAGCCCAGCCAAGGAGATGGCAGAAGTCCACAGGACTCCATCTGGGGCCTGTTTCTTTGGCCTCTGAAACCTGGCAGAGCCTTTTCCATGGTAGGCCTAAATTTCCCTTTCTCTTCCACACTAACTTAAAACGAGAAGACCTTTGCGTCAAATTCTGTGGTTGACTATCATAAGCTAGTGACTGCCATTTCTCTTTTGCTTGATGGACTTGCCTCTATTATTTTCAACCTGATGCCATAGAATCAATAGTGATTAATTAAGATCAGTGATTTGTTCATTCGGATTCTTTTCATCAGTGCTGAATTCTCCCTGACGATATATTTTGGTACCTTTCTTATTTCCAAAGAGACACAGAATGTCTGTTTTTCTTCTTTTAACATGATTTTAATACACAATTTCTTAATATATTTGTCTGCTCTTGAGGATGCTAGTAATCCATTCATACATTCGTCATTCCTTTAAAGGGATCTTATAATGTGTTGGCAAGAAAGAATAGTGCTGAAAATGAAGAAACTCATATTTCATCCTAGTTGTGTCGTTAATTTCACACACTCAGTCACTTAATACATTTTTATTGATTTTACTGAATACAATGGCATTATGGCTATAAGAGCCATCACCCCATTCGTCTTCAAGGTTTGTCAGCTGTTGTGACTTTCTGGACTGATGTCCCACTCTCTTTAATACCTCCATGTACATCCTCTAAGAAACTATAATACATAGTTTATTGAGAGAGGTTTGTTAACTATTCTTTAGGAAAGAATAAGCAAGAAATAAGGAAGATATTAAGCAAAGGATAAGCAATGAACTTCCTTTATACCCGGCACTGTGCTAGGTGTTAGAAATTCTGAAATGAGTCACATTTAGCCCTGAATCTTAGGAAGCTCAAAATCTTCCTCAGATATAAACATAGACATATATCATGGTGACAAAATAGAATATTCTTATTTATTATACCAAATGATGGAATAGGTGTTCTTTTACTACTTACTAACTGTGCAACCTTAAACAAGATACCTATTGTCCCTGGGCATTACTGTCTCTTCCATTCACCCAGCTAGATCCACCCGTTCCCTTATGTATTTATTATCCTTCATGTATTTATTTTTCCAGATTCTTCTCTGAAGGGTACATTTGAACCAAGTATTTCTGTCAACTAACAGCCCCAGCCCTTCTCAATGTGGTCCTCTCTATAGGCTTTTCTCCTATATTCTTTCATTTCCCCTGTCCTGTTGGAGTGAAGTGTGGCATCAGTGCTGCCCCACAGTGCAGGAAGGACTATCCCTGGTATTTTCCATATGTTTTATCTACACCTTTTAAAGTAGTCTCTTTAATAAATCCTACTAAGGGCTGGCTCCGTGGCACAGCGGTTAAGTGCGTGCACTCTGCTGCTGGCGACCGGGGTTCAGATCTCGGCATGCACTGACACACAGCTAGTTGGGCCATGCTGTGGCTGCGTCCCACATAAAGTAGAGGAAGATGGGCACGGATGTTAGCTCAGGGCTGGTCTTCCTCAGCAAAAAAAAAAAGGAGGGTTGGCATGGATGTTAGCTCAGGGCTGATCTTCCTCACAAAAAAAAAAAAATCCTACTAAAATTATAATAACTTTAATATGTCATCAATTTCCTGCTGGTGTCCTATTTAATGCAAAATTTAAGCTGAAAGTGGTATAGAGGTGTCCATGGAAGGATAATATCCCAAAAGGTAGCATTTTATAGTCATAAATATTCATGAAATTAAAGCACCTGAAGGGAATAGCTAATAATTTGATGTCTTAAGTCAGGTTCCTAGGATAACAGGCCAGAGATGGAGACTTAACATATTAGGATTGTCCTCAAAATCAACAGCTATAATGGAATGAAGGCTTAGGGTTGTTCACAGGGAGGAACTGAGTTGCGATTGAGTTGCAACAAAAGACTCAGACATTTATTTGGGGAGCTCTGGTGGTAGGTTGGCCCTTCAGAATTCTTCTGTCTTAAGGTAAGGCAGCCAGACCTCGACATTGACCAGTCAGAGGATGCAGGCTGCATGGGTGGCAGTGGCATCATCTTGAGTGAGCAGGCTGTCCTTGGCTAAAGGCAATTCCCCAAGAAAGACAGGCTGCGAGTTTAGCTGCTATACTCCCAGCTGCTGCTGATAAAAGAGCGCCTTGGTGCAAAAGAGAAGATCTGAATGGCTGGTACAACACAACATCTGTGATTACATTTGGCATGGAAGGATTTTTAGGTTGTGTTTTGGGGAACATCAGAGGAAAAAGGGGAGACATTGAAAAGTGTCTTATCATGAAATGTCTTTCTATTAGAGTTAATTAATTGTGACTTTTAATAAGTTACCATTTTGGGGACTCATTAAACACACAAAAAAACAAGAGCTGGCTACATATCTGAGATTTTTAGGACTGTAACTTTTTTTTAATTTATCTAGTTGCTGCTCTTATGTATGTCAACATGAAAATAACAGTCACAAAGTCAAATATGTCCATATCCACTGGTCTCCTTGAATGAGCCCTTAATTAACCTCCCCAAGAAAACATGAAGTAAGTGACTTTTACAAAAAGCCTACCCTAGGACAGTCACTGTGCTATTTTCCAAACTGCTTAAGTATGTTATGTCTATATTATGTAGTGCTTTTTGTCTCTTTTGCATTATAATTATGTGCATACACTTTTCAATCTGCTGTGCTGTCAAGGTAAAACCATTGATTTTTTAGAAAGACTGACATGGGATAAGATTCTTATTCTGCTATTTTGTTGCTATGGGACCCCTGACTGATTCATTAAGTTAACTCAACCTCAGTTTTCTCATACGCAAAATGAAGATTTTTTCCCCCTTAATTCTATAAGGTATATAAAATGCCCTGCAGAGTGCATGAAAGATAAAAGATACTTAATATTTTGTTACCTCTCCCCTCTCTTGTCACATGCTTTCATCTCACAGTTCCTTTTATGCTTCTTTCTTCCCTGGCTTTCTCTTTTCTTCCCTGGTGTGCTCCTTGAGAACAGAATATATGCCTGACACACATTATTTTTACACTCGCTAAAATTATGTCTTATGTTTAACAACAGTGTTTCTTTAAGTTCAGTCCATGAGCCATCAATATCAGAGCAACCAGGTTTTTTTTAATAAAATGTAGGCCCATAGTCCTTAATTCATACAACCTGATTCAGAATATCAGAGGTTATACCTATGCATTTTATCAAAATTCCAAACTTAGCCTTACATAGGTGGAAATTTGGGAACCTCTAATTCAAAAGATTCATGATAAATATTTGCTACATAAATGTGTGCTATGATCGATGTTCTTCTCTTAAGGAAATGATGGTAGTCAGTAATAAAAAGAGAGAAAAATAAACATTCTTCTCTTCATTTGCTGGCTCTTTTGTATGAATTCTCTGAAAATGAAATGATGAGGAGGCATGCTCAAGTTAGATTGGGTTAACTCCGTCCTATAACATTATAAACCAGTAAGCATGCTGGATCCAATTAGAATTCCCATAGATTGATGCTTCATCCAGACAATTGGAAGAATTATTGAACTCTTCTCAAAATATGGTTTGTAGGGGCCCGCCGGGTGGCGCAAGCGGTTAAGTGCATGTGCTCCCCTGCGGCGGCCCAGGGTTTGCCGGTTCAGATCCCGGGCGTGCATCGACACACTGCTTGGCAAGCCCTGCTGTGGCGGCATCCCATATAAAGTGGAGGAAGATGGGCATGGATGTTAGCCCAGGGCCAGTCTTCCTCAGCAAAGAAGGAGTAGGATTGGCAGATGTTAGCACAGGGCTGATCTCCTCACCAAAAAAAAAAAAAAATATATATGGTTTGTAAAAAAAAAGGAGACAGAAAAAACTTCCTGGAGTCTTTGGTGCTATCCTAGATGATTCAGGCTCTTCGGCTATAAAGAGACATAATATAAATAAGACTCTAAGGCCAGAAACTAGAGAATTGCAGACATCCATATAATTAAAGATCTTTGTTAATGGAGATTTATATCATCCCATTTAACCATTTCTCTGCTTTGAAGATCAAAGAGTGGCTACTGAATAATGATTTTAAAATCTTGATCCATTTCACTTCTACCTTCTTATTTTTTTCAGCTTTGGATTCAGAGGAGTTCCAAGGAGCATGATGACCTTCCTTGTATACTCCTATTGATTTCACTCTAAATATTCATGTTACATACATTGGCTTGTCTTCAATCAAGAACCTTTTTGTTTTTCAGTTCTTGACATGGAATGGGTCTGGTTCTGCCTTATCATCATTTGTATATGATCACTATGATCTGCTCCTTTTGGGACTGGGTTGTTGTTATTTATTTCCCAGATAAATATGCCCTAATCCTCATAAAAAAAAAATAATAAAATACCTTTCTTTCGAGTATTCCATGAGATTTTTAAAACCAGGAAAGTTTTAGCAACTGGTGTTGGTACCAATCTCTGCAGAACAGTGGAAATAAACTGTGACTCCTCCTCAGCAAAATGTATAAAAGCCAAAAGAATAAATAAAAACAAATGAAAATTTTGTTGTCAGAATTAATCGTCACCATTACAAATTGACTTAATGACTAATATTTATCTCCAGTTTCCACAATGTTGTTGACCATTTGCAACAGCAGAATACACCCACACATTAGTCTTTTTCCATCCAAATTAGGAATCATTCCCTACCCAAACTTATTCCTAACCTGCCTTAATTCTGACTTCATAAGTAGTGTTTTGTCTGTGGTCCCCAAACCGCGCGTTCTACATGATTGGTGCTTATTTGTATCTTTTCTAGTATGTAATTTATCTTTCCTCTTGGGTTTATATAATCCCTAAGATTTCCTCCACTCCTCAGCCTCAACTCTATAGAACCCATGGTCAATCATTCAGTATTTGGCCGAGACTGTTCCAGCTCTTTGAATAAGAAGGAATGTAATACCCATGGTCAAATGAGCTTCCTAGTCATCCATCAACTATCAAAACCACATAGCTAGATAAACTTAAAGGAGCCCCTTTGTATATTATCTGTTTTCTCATGCTGAGTCCTATTTGAATGCAAAGTACAAAACCAAAACATGTCTCTGAATTCTGTTGTCTAGTTGTGTCCTCAAACTTAACAATGGATTATATCAAAATTTAGCCAGATATTTCGGTGTACAGATCATTAAGACAAGAGACATGATTGGCCCTTGGCATTCTGGAGGACTCTTGAGTGGTCCAGATAATGTGAGCAACAAAGTTAAGACGATAGGAAGTCATTAGAGCTTACATGGAGAATGTCATTCTGAATAATTACGTTTCCTACAGTGTCAGTTTGAGTCAAGGTAGATGCAGAGATTGTGTACAGTTTATAAAAGAGACTTCAATTGTATTAAAAAAAAAAAAAAAACCAAACCACTAGCAACAAAGAAACACTTATAGTATCTTCTTAACACATTTTTCTGTTGTTTTTATTTTATTTCTTTTAAACAGTTTTCAAAAATTAATTATATTGTAAACCAACTATCTGAGAAATCTTCCAGGAACTAGATATTAAAAGAAAATTGTCTGAAAGGAGCAGCATAGCCCATAGTTTACTAAAAAACAAACATAAACAAATGATTATAAATATCTATATTCTGTATGTATATAATTGCAGTACCAAAGCTGTGGCATGGCTTTTAGTTGGTAGTCAGACTCACAAAACACAAATGGGTCTTAATCTAACAATGCATTTACTTAGCTTTATGAAAACATACAGAGCATTCAATACAACGGGTACGGCATCTACATCTCACTAAGAGACACACAGCTTCTGGAGTGAGTACACAGCTTCTTTTGCCATATATGGCTTCCATGAACAGGACCCATGGTGTCTGCGGGTCACTTTGACACAGAGAAGCCTCCCCTCAGTTTTCCAGCAATCTTTTATACCATCTGAGTCATGTAGGTCCAAGCTCTGCCTGACTAGCCAGCTCCACAAAACCAGGTGTGTTCCCAAATAGCAAATGAGGCAAATCAACATTTTACATTTATCTTAACCCTAGAGTTTCCAAGGAAACATTACATGATGTGAGGAGCACCAAGGTCAAGGTCACTCTCAGCCAAGCCTGCAGCGACTAGGCCTGATATCAACCCAGTACTTACAAACATATAACAACAATGCAATATGGTAAATGCTAACATATAGGCATATAAAATTCTATGGGAGAAAGGAAGAAAAAGAATTTAATTCTAAGTGGGTTACTCAGGAAAGGCTTCATACAAGAGGTAACATTTGACCTTTTTTGAGAGGAGGAGAATTTTTAGTGGTTAGATGATATAGCTAAGGGCAATTCAGGCATAAGAAAGAGTAGGTAGGAAAATAGAGAGATTTATACACACTTGGGAGGAAGGGGTTGGGATTTCAAAATGTTGGAAATATTTTTAGCACAGAATTCAAGGGAAATGAAAGTAGAAGAAAGGCTGGGCCCAACTGATTCGATATATTTTTTGTCTGTGTGTGTGAGGATGATTGGCCCTCAGCTAACATCTGTTGCCAATCTTCCTCGTTTTGCTTGAGCAAGATTGTCCCTGAACTGACATCTGTGCCAATCTTCCTCTATTTTGTATATAGGATACCACCACAGTATGGCTTGATGAGCAGTGCAAAGGTCCATGCCTGGGATCCAAGCTTGCAAACCCTGGGCTGCTGAAGCAGAGCACGTGAACTTAACCACTATGCCATTGGGCCGGCCCTGATTTGATATTTTTGAATTGAAAACATGAATATATTTTTCTGTAATTAATTTGCATGTTTATAAATGGCTTGATGTAGGTTCATGTTATAAAAATAACAACTTGGGTCACTATTTATTATGATGCTATTTATAATTATGGAAAACAGAAATCACCTAAATTAAACAAAGAGAAGACTATCAAGTAAACTTTACCACCTGCACTTGTAGGAATGTTGGACATTCATTGACGAAGATACACATGATAGCTGTGTATCATGAAAGCCTAACACTACATAGGACATCAGGCCTTCCTGAAATAAGGGAGAGTCAGAAAGGGAGACTAGAAGTACCCAAATTTCCACATTGAGAAATGCCCTCCCTGATGTACTGTTATCATACAGAAGTTCTTTTGTGTTTCATTGTTTGATGATGTAATTTGTCTTGGGGTAAAATTTGGGGGTTTATTCAAACTGGATAATATCTGCTCCCTCCCCAAACATAATTTAAAAGTATTTTTTTTACTCCTAGCCTAACATTAATATCTAGCCAAGTTCCTATGATTTCTCTGGCAATATTGAAATAAAAATATGTCAAAGGGACAAAAAAGACTATAAGTTAAATGCCAGGGAAGTAAGGTGATTTTGTTCTGAAATCTCCTGAATTGTTACATTAGTACTTCTATGTCTTTGAAAATTTATGTTGAACTGATGTGGTTTCTTATGAAAATGATTCAGTTCTAAGAGATAATACTAAGATCAGTACGTTAATTAAGTATAATTTAGAAGGAATTAGGATGATACCTGTTATATTCTTCTCATCCAAGGCTCTATGACTAAAATAAGGTCTTTGTTACAAAAAAATTGTATAGTAATTTTGGGACTGTTCATTTCATTCTTTAAAATTCCAAGGCCAGACTAGTTTAGATATATGCCTAAAACAGATTCATCCCCTGGAATACATTTTTAAATACTTGTATGAAGAAATATCTGTTTTTTCGCTAAATTTTTTCATTTTAGAAATTAGAAAACCATATATACTTTTTCTGATAATGAATTCTATGCTTATTATTGAGAATTTAGGAGTTAAAAAAAATTACAGTAGCAGATAATACCATCGATGCCCTACACTTTGGATGTAATCACATTAACCATAGTAATATGATTTCTTCTAGAATTTTCACATTTTAAAATGAATATCCTGATATTTTCTCACCTAGGAAGAAGACATAATCTTTCACTGAAATACTACTATTCCTTTTCATAGAACGACTTTTAGTGCTTCCATAATATTCTAGTGGTTGGATGTGTCATGCTTTATATTATGATTTTTACATTTTTTGGATTTGTAGGTAATTTTCAGTATTGAACTAGTTGTAGTGAACATATTTGAGAATACAGATCTTTTTGTTTGTTTTCTTTTTGTGCTGCTTAAAAAATTTTCCTGACATTTATTTTTTTAAGTTAGCCAAAACAAGAAAATCTATTTTTTTTTCTTAGAAGTAAACAGTAAGAAAAAAAAAAATCTAAAGAAACGGCATTTTTCACTGTAGGTGAATCCTTTGGTTGAGATCTCTCACTTTTATAATAACTGTTATCAATTCATTTGTTCATTTGAGACACTTAAATAGAACTGAGTATACACGTTTATTTTTTAAGTAAAGTTATAGCAATTTCACATTGGATGCAGTTCAGATCTTTTGCTTTAATATTCCATATGATGAAGAAAACTGATTCTGAAAAAAATTTGAATGAAAATATAATTTTTCAAAGAAAAACACATTTTATAATTCCCCGGGTAAACTCACTTAAGTTAGTCAATGTCCTAGCAGGAGGAGGAGGGAGATGGAACATCCTAGTTTGCTAAATTGCAACAAGTTTGATAAAGTCACTATTTATGAAGATATGGTCAGAGTGTAAGGAAACAGTCAAGGGATAGTGAAATACCCTAGGAAGAGTGATTAATGGAACATGGAGAAGTGAGCTGGGTGGACAGGGGGACCTGTTTTAGGGGACATTGTGGCCCACAGTGAGCCGGCATGAAGGATTTGGGGGAAATAAACACTCTGAATTGAGTCTCCTCCCATCCTCTGACCTCATTTTGATGTCTCCCATTGGCCAACGTATATGTCAGTCAGAGAGCAAAGGAGATCCCATCTAGACCAGTTTCCTGGGACAGAACTGGGTAGAGAAGAGTCAAGAGGGCATCTAGGTTGGCAAATGAAAGCACCCTCATCCTTAAAAGGATTCTGTGATAAATCATTTGGGAGGGAGATTAATGCTTTGTGAACAAATAATGACTCTGTGTATTTTTTGCTTTGTAAATATGAGTAGAACTCCATATTATGAAACAAAATGGACAAAGAACTTAGGCGAAAAATTTCTTGTTGAACCTCAGCTGTGGAGGTGATCTAGCTGCTAACAATTACAGCTTTTACAATTTATTTGTTTGTTTGTTTGTTTACTGCTTGCTATGTACCAGACTTGGTGCTATGTGCCAGACATGCACTCTCTCATTTGATCCCCCATAGGTATTAGAGGGTTTAAGTGTCTTGCTTACAGACACACAAGCAAAACAGAGGCAGAGCCAAAATGTTAGCCTAAGCGGTCTCTCGAGTTAGCACAATTGAACTGCTCTCTATGTCATTCAACACCATGCCTCCATTAGGGAAGACACCTTCATTGTATTTTATCACTGCCCTTTCTTCTTCCCTTTCCCCCCCCCAAAAGCAATGGTCATATTTTCTTTTTGTTTCTGTTACTGTTAACTGTCTACTTCATCCCATTTCAAAAAACCCTTCCTTCTGGGCATTTGTTTCAGGTGTTTTTCCTTGGAAAGCAGATTCTGAGTCAGAATAACTACGCAGGATCTTTAGAAGGGAATATTCTTAGGATTAACATCTCAGAAAGGAAGGTGTCGATCTGATGGAGAGCTGGATGTCTGTTCAGATTTGGGTGCTGAGGCTTTGTATCCGTGTGATGATCAATCGCAGCACGCAGGGTGCTGCAGGAAAGAGGCATGACTCTGGATGTTGTTTTCTTCAGCTGAGTCAGTCCCCAAAGAGGACTGATGACTGAGGACCAAGGGTGGTCTTGGCAGCACTCCCACCAAGTGGAAGAATAAGCCTTTCATTCCTAAAGGGGGACTACGCAGTGTATCACAGCATCCACCATAGTAATTATGAATCTCTTCTTTAATTTATAAGCAAAATAATATAAATTATGCACACACATGCATACACACATCTATTCTATTATATGCATAAATGTATTGTTATAAATAACAAATAAGGAGATTACAGTGTAGTGGAGTAGACAGTTACTGCATAACACCTTATAAAATATTTAATAGACATACTTACATGTGCAAAAATATATATGTGATTTTCTATCTAAATCTATATTATTCTTAGATAGAAAAGACTCATTGAAAAGTTTATGAATTGTTCAACTGCAGAAATCAATGTGTTTATACATTAAATTTATTTTAGATCCTTGAATTTGGGCAATTGATTGCTGTCCATTATAGGCAAAATTTCTGAATTCCTGTATACAGATGACTAAAGATATTGTAGATTCTACATGTTAATCACGATTAAAGAAAAAATAAAGAAAGCCTCTGTGAGTGGCCCTGATTTTCTGCTCATAGTTGGACAAACTGTTCATTTTTATATTCAGGGCTGCAGACTTGCGATACATGGGTTTGACTTCCTCCCTAACTATGGATCTCAAGTGGTTTCTTCTGTAGCCAAGGAAAACAATAAGAGAAGTCAAGCTGCTCCTCTAGGTTGAGTTCTGGGAGGCAAAATCAGAACAGAATAAACCCAGAAGTGCAAAGATTTCAGAGAAAAGGAGAGGAAACAGCCGTACTTTATATATTTTCTTTTAATCTTTACAATATACCGCAATCAAGAGGTATTTACAAATGAAAAATCTAAGTTAAAGATTTTAGATAAACTTGCTCATGGCCACACATAAAATATTTTTGCAGAGACAGGATTTAAACCTAGTTTTATTGACCCAAATGCAAGTTTTAATCCACTCTTCTGTTTCACCTGCTAGAAAAGTTTTTCAAAGGCATCCTTTCATTTGAGATGGCTAACTGGAAGCACATACACGATGAGCGCACTAGCGTAACGCCTATCTCCTTTTTTTCCCCATTTGTACATCTTGATACGGATTTGCGACTATTCCTTTTTGGAAGAGAATGGGTATAGATGTATGAAAAAGATAAACTCTTAAAAACGTTAAAATCTAAAGCAAATGAACCATTAAAGTGTTCAGATCAAAGTCAAATGAAGCTCCTTGAGATTCACTTGGAGATTTGGTTTAAGATTTTTCCATTTCTGGAAGAGCCTGCACCTGTCCACGGATTCTGCTTTTCCTCCTTTTAATAATTCAGCTGCTGACAGTTGGAGCTTTGCTTCTGCTTCATTAATCTGCTCCTGGGAAGTAGTAGTTTCTCAAAATTTTGGTGACATTTTCATTTCTCATCTTTAAAGAATCCCTCTCCACCTCTTCCAGAGGTCACACATTTCTACCACCTTAGACAGATGGACTCTCCTGTTCTTATTCAACCTGGCAGTGTTCAAAATCCGGTACTCATTTTTTCTCTTTGATTTACCACTGCTCATTTACGTCTTTGCCCCTTAGACAGAAGTGTCAGTCTCTTTCCTTTTCCTTTTGCCTCCAAATCACAACTCACTGAGTTTGTATCCACGGAGACATTTTGGATTTTCCTAAGGCTATAATGGGTTCCTTTTATTATCAATGAAAAGTTAATCAAATGAAAGTTGAATTACTATGACACGTTGACCCCTCCAAAACATTTGCAATGACAAAAGATCATGGCATATTTGAAATGTGTAGCTATTTTTTTTTTCAGTTTCAAAGGACAGTCTATTTAAATACGTATAGCCTTTTCCTCTGTTTCTTCTGGTTTAATTCTGGACCACCGCTTGGATGCTAAAGCATTCGAGTAGGTAACCTTCTATATTTTTCTTCCAAACTTCCAAACATAGTAATGTTACCCATATTGAGTCATATTTATATAATCAAATATTATAACACATGCTGATATGTTTTTTCATGAGTCAGAATATGTGAAACTATCAGGTACCAGAAAAGAAATGACAAATTCAGAGCAAAAAAGATTTAGAGCAAGGCTCTGACTCTTACTGGTTATGTGACATTCAGTTGGTACCTTAATCTTTCTAAGCCTCATTTTTTTCTCATCTCTATAATGGTACAATTGTCAGTGCTTATCTTGTAGCATTATTGTGAGTACCGAATGAATTACGATAGGTAAAATTTTTAACACAGTTCGTGAAACATGGTAACTTCTTGAAAATGCTTTCTACTATTATTGATATGAAGAGTTTTGGAGCATAAAGACACATGAGTCTCCAATGATAACTTGGTTATCCACTTTGAGTTTTCATTTTTGAATTGAGGAAAAAATATACTTATTGTTATTGGCTGAATTGTGTTCCCCTCTAAATTGATAAGTTGAAGTTCCAAACCCCCAGTACCTCAAAATGTAACCAATTTTGGAGATAAGATCTTTAAAGAGGTGATTAAGATGAGGTCTTTAGGGTGGGCCCCAAGCCAATATGACTGGTATTCTTATTAAAAGAGTAAATTAGGACATAGACACACGCAGATCAAGGGGCAGCGGTGTCAGGACACAGTGAGAAGGCAGCCACCTGCAAGCCAAAAAGAGAGGCTTCAGATGAAACCAAATCTGCTGACACCTTAATCTTGAAATTTTAACCTCTAGAACGGTGAGAAATAAATCTCTGTTGTTTAAGCCACCTAGCCTGTGGTATTTTTTTTTTTGCTGTCCTAGGAAATCAATACATTTACCTTTAACTATAAAGTATAACATAATGCCCATACACAGGAGGCACTTAATAAATATTTATTGCATTTCCCCCAATCATGGGATTTATAACATTCTTTATTTCATAAGCATTTGTGTAAATGTCTTTTTCTCTTAAGAATATAATTTCTTGATGTCAGGAATCATATAACCCCTACTTAGCACCTTTCCTTCCATAGCTCAAGTCAGTGACTTTCGAGTATATTGATGATTATTGGTTAAGTAAATAAAAGGACAAATGAATGATAGTGCAGCTGAATTATCTACAGAAAAACTGAAAATTCTGTTTGAATCTCATATGGTTAAATTTAACGGCAACTTTATCTCTAACATCCTGCAATTGCCAGATGGTTGTAGCCATTTTAGCATAATACTAATTGGCAGCCTAGAAGCAACACATTACAGGAATATTTTCCCATGTAACTCTCCTTATTTGAGTAGAGTAGAAATGTTTACCTGTCACTTGCCTTAAAAGCCACAATAATATGGCCTATTTAATATTTTATTTACATCATTTTATTTGTTATTTGGGGTGAGATTATTAATGTAGAGTAAATAGTTTAGCTAAATATTCTTGCCAGCCATATAATAAATGCAAATATGTGTAGGTCAATAATGCCTTACTTGAAATGTGTTCCGTCAATATTTTTAGAGAAATTGTATGGATTTGTGCAAGCACTCTGAGATAAATTCAGCAACCAAAGAATACAAGTGTAGCTGATATCCTGCCTCTCCATGTAGAGCCAACAGGAGGTTAGGAATGCCGATACACAGATTACCATCCAGAACACTGTAGCGCATTGGGCTGAGTTCTCACCAGAGTGAAATCACAATTTTTTTCAAATTGATTCAGCAGGCCCATCTGAACACTGTAACAGAGGTATGTGATTTTTGTAATATCATAGGTGGCCTTGCCCATTTGCTGTTAAATCATCTGTCAAGAAGTTCATTTTGAATCTGGTTACATGAAAAACTATAATACAGGCACTACGACAGCATTTCCTAACGTGTGTCCTGTAGAACACCAATTCCTCCATGTGTTAATTAATAAAAATCAAAAGAGGTAGTGGGATATTCTCCAGTCAGTTCAGTTTGGAAGACCATGACTCAGAGTTAAACTGAATTAGGATTTTCATAAATTTGCAGAAATTTTAATGTGCAAATCTGTGTTAAGATTATCCAGACATATGATTTTCAAAATGTACTTGGATATGAAATCCTAAATTTAGACTGACTTACAGGCTTATTTACCATACAACACACCGAGGAAACTGCTGATCATAACAGTAAAACAGTGCTGCCTTAGACGTCAGAACTGCAACCTTTGTTTCCTATAGTGAGGTTATATATGCCAGAGGATGGTTGAAACTTAGGAGAAAGAAACCTTGAGAATCCCTATTAATAAATCCAAGGAGTTAGCATATAGGAGATCCCCCCTTGGCTTTGGCACAAGATTGTTTTTTTTGTTTGTTTTTGTTTTTTGGCTTAGATTTGAGTTGACTTACAATTCCTTCTTCTTGAAGGACATTTGAGGCCAAATTCGTGTTCTTTGGTTAATCCTCCAAAATGGGAATTCAAGCACAATCCCAGGCCAACTAACAGAGGAAGATAAAGGACTGTGGAATAGGGTTTCTTATTAACAAAATAAGGTCTGCCTCAGTGGTTGAGCTATTACTTAGTGTGACATAGTGATAAATACTGAAGGTATCTTATTCCAAACTTGTCCTTAAATGGATTCATCATCCCAATTGCCAAGCACACTGGTTTTTTTTTTTTTTTTGGTAACAAGTTTATTGAGATAATTTCAGAATATTTTCCTTACCCCAAAAAGAAATACTGAGGTGGTTTTTTTTTTTCTTTTTGGTGAAGAAGATTGGCCCTGAGCTAACATCTGTGCCCATTTTCCTCTATTTTGTTTGTGGGACACCACCACAGCATGACTTGATTAGCAGTGTGTAGGTCCTTGCCAGGGATTCAGGCCACCAAAGCAGAGCACATGATCTTAACCACTACGCCACTGGGCCAGCCCAGAAATGCTGTACTTTTTACTTGTCACCCTCTCCTCTCCCTCCCTCATCCAGGTTGAGGCGACCACTAGTCTACTTTCTCTATACACAGATTTATCTATTCTGAACATGTCATATAAAAAAAATCATGTTATATATGATCTTTTGTGATTGTCTCCTTTCATGTAGCATAATGTTTTCAAGGTTCACCCATTTTGTAATATATATAAATACTTCATTCTAGTTTATGGTTGACTAATATTCTATTGTGTAGATATATCACACATTATTTATCCATTCATCTGTTGGTAGACATTTGGGTTGTATCCACCTTTTGGCTGTTATGAATAATGCTGCTATGAACATCTGTATACAAGCTTTGTTTGTACTTTCACTTTCATTTCTTTTGGTATATATTTGGAAGTAGAATTTCTGGGTCAAATAAGTCTATGCTTAACTCTTTGAGGAACTAATGGACTGTTTTCCAAAGCAACTGTACCATTACATACCCACCAGCTGTGTATGGGGGTTCTGATTTCTCCACATCCTCACCACCACTTATTTTCTGTGTTTTGTTTTGTTTTGTCTTATTAATAATAGCCATCCTAATGAGTGTGAAGTGGTATCTCATGGTGATTTTGATTTTTCACTTCCCTAGTGATTAGTGATGTTCAGCATCTTTTCATGTTTTTATTGGCTATTTGTATATCTTCTTTGGAGAAATGTCTATTGGAGTCTTTTCCCCTTTTTTTTCATTGGGTTGTTTGTTTTCCTGCTATTGAGTTCTAGGAGTTCTTTTTTATACTCTGGATATTAATTCCTTATCAGATATATGATTTTCAAATATTTTTACTCATTATGTATGTTTCCACATTCTTGATGGTATCCTTTACAGCACAGGTTTTTCATCGTGATGAAATCCAATTTATTTATTTATTTATTATTATTTTTTTATTGAGGTAACATTGGTTTATAACATTGTATAAATTTCAGGTGTACATCATTGCATTTTCACTTCTGCATAGACAAATGTATCTTTTCTTCCCCTTTGGTCACTTGTGTTTTGGTGTCATAGCTAAGAGACCACTACCAAATCCAAGGTTACGGAGATTTACTGTTATGTTTTTTCTAAGAGTTTTATAGACTTAGCTCTTATATTTAAGTTGATGATCCATTTTGAGTTAATTTTTGTGTTTGACATGAGGTATGGATTAACTTCATTATTTTGCATGGGGTATCCAGTTGTCCCAGAACTATTTGTTCAAAAAATTATTGTTTCTCCAAAGTCTTGGCACTTTGTTGAAAGTCAATTGACCACAGATACATAAGTTTATTTCTGGGCTCTAAATTTGATTCCATTAATCTATATGTCTACCCTTATTATAGTACCACACTGTCTTGATTACTATTGTTTTGTAGTAAGTTTTTAAATCAGGAAGAATAATTTCTCCAACTTTGTCTTTTTTCAGACTGTTTTGGCTCTCTTGGGTCCCGAGTTTCCACATGAATTTAGGATCATCTTGTACATTTACAAATAAGCTAACTGGTATTGTGATAGGGATTGCATTGCATTGACTATGTAGATCAATTTGATGAGCATTACCTTTTTTACAATATTAAGTCTTCTAATTATGCACATGAAACATCTATTCGTTTATTGATGTCTTTAACGTCTTAAAATTTTTTTTTTCCAGTTTTCATGGTATGAGTTTCGTACTTCTTTTGTTAAACTTATTCTCAGGTATTTTATTCTTTTAGATGCTGTTGAAAATCGAAGGTTTTAAATTTCATTTTGGATTGTTCTTTGCAAATGTATAAAAATATAATTGATTTTTGCATGTAGATCTTGTACCCTACAACCTTCTTGAACCCCTTTAATAGATATAATAGTATTTTTAATGGATTCCTTAGGATTTTCTCTATATAAGAACACATTATCTTTGAATAGAGTATTACTTTTCGTCTTTCTAATATCAATAATCTTTATTTAATTTTATTACCTAATTGATATTGCTACAACCTCCATTAAAAAGTTGAATAGGAATGGTGAAAGCAGATATCTTTGTCTTCTTCTTGATCTTAGTATGATGTTTATTGTGGGTATTTCATAAATACTCTTTATCAGGTTAAATTATAGTTTGTTCAGTGTTTTTATCAAGAAAGGATGTCAGATTTTGACAAATGCTTTTCCTGCATCTATGGATATGATCATGTAGTGTTTTTTTATTCTATTAATATGCTGTATTACATCATTGATTTCTTGATGTTAAACCAACATTGCATTCCTGGGATAAATCCCACTTGGTCATGTTGTATAGAACTTTTTATATGTTGCTGGATTTATATTGCTAATATTTTGTAGGGGATTTTTGTGTCTTTTGGGGATAGTTTTTAAATTACTAATTCAGTCTCTTTACTTGTTCTAGGGCTATTCAGATTTTCTATTCCTTCTTGAATCAGTTTTAGTAGTTTGTGTCTTTTAGGAATTTGTCTTTCATCTAACTGGTCTATTTTATTGGCATATTATTGTTCATAGTATTCCTTTATCATTCTTTTATTACTGTAAAGTTAGTAGTAATGTCCATTCTTTTTATTCTGATTTTAATAATCTGAGGCATAATCTTTTTTTCTTGATCAATCAATCTAAAAATTTGTCAGTTTTATTGATCTTTTCAAAGAAAGAAACAACTTTTGGCATCATTGACTTTTATCTATTGTTTTTATATTTTCTGTTTCACTAATTTCCACTCTAATCTTTATTATTTCCTTCTTTTCCTGGCTTCGGGTTTATTTTGTTATATTTTTCCAGTCTCCTAGAGTAGAAGGTTTGGTTGTTGATTTTTAGATATTTCTTTTCTTTTTTTTTTAATGTAGGCATTTATAGCTATAAAATTCCAAGAACTGCTTTAGCTGTATTCTATAATGCTGTGTTTTCGTTTTCATTTGTCTCAAAATATTTTCCATCTTCTCTTGTGATTTCTTCTTTGACCCATTTGTTGTTTAAGAGTATGTTGTTTAACTTCTACATATGTGTGAGTTTCTCAAATTTCTTTTTGTTATTGATTTCTAATTTCATCCATTGTGGTTATAGAGCACATATTGATATGTCTTCCTCATGGACTGATGTGTTTATTGTTATTATTGATATAGATGGATATAATTCTACCTTTGAATTTTTGTTTCTATATGTCTCATGTTTTTTGTTTATCTGTTCCTTCTTTACTGCTTTTTTTGTAAGTGATTTTTTTTACAGTGTAATATTTCAATTCCTTTAATAATTTTTTCACTATGTTTTTGAGTTATTTTGTCGGTGGTTGCTCTAGTGCTTACCATATATATATTTACTTATGAGAATTTACTTTAGAGTTACACTAAATTAATTCCAGTGAAATATAAAAACGTTACTCCAGTGTCACTCTGTCTGATTAACTAGCTGGCCTTCAAGTTAGTTTATATCTCTAATGAAGTTATCAGTCTTCTCTTAATAGCTTTACACCACAATCTCCATTGTTTTGACAAGCACCATTAGGCTTTCATTTTCCCACATTCTGCTTCAAACAAAGTTAGTTCCTTTGGGAAGAGCTTCAGAGCAGTATCTTTTTTTTTTTTTTTTTTTTTAAAGATTTTATTTATTTATTTTTCCCCCAAAGCCCCAGTACATAGTTGTCTGTCATAGCTGCACATCCTTCTAGATGTTGCATGTGGGATGCGGCCTCAGCATGGCCGGAGGAGCGGTGCCTCGGTGCGCACCCGGGATCCGAACCCGGGCCGCCGGCAGCGGAGCGCACGCACTTAACTGCTAAGCCACGGGGCCGGCCCCAGAGCAGTATCTTTTATAACCTGTCTCTCCTCTGGACAGAATCTCTGAGCCACGGCTCTGGAGCAGGGAACACATATAGTAGCCCACTTCTCTCAGTATGACATGCCTGATTCAGGAGCTGGGTACTTGGTAGGTGAAAGAGAGTAGGCTCTGGTTTTCTCAGCTTATGTCTCCCAGCATGAGACCTCCACCTTACTAATGAGCTGGGTAGGGGTTCATTAGGAACCCGGTATTCTCAGTGGGCCATGTCCAAGGTAAAGCTTCCATCCCATGAGTGGAAAAACAATGCCTCCCTTTCTTGGCCACACTCACCAGGAATTCAGACTCTTCAATAGGTGTCAGAGATAGGATGAGATATGCTGATGATCTACTATTTCTCAGAAGATACTGCAGACTTACACAGGGAGATGCAGGTAGGGAGAACCCTGTGTTCTTGGCTACACAGAAATTCCTAGAGTGGAATTTCTGTCACACTAGGCTGGGAGAGGGAGCAGAATGGGTTTAAATGCACAAACTCTTGCTTTCCTCACCATGTTTTAGTAGATTTTCTTGATAAATGTCTCTTCATTTGCTATATGCACTTAGGTCCATTTTCAGACTTTAAAAGGTTAATATTTTATAATTTTCATGAGTTTCACTAGAGGGCAGGTCTATAGAATACCTCATATTGAAATTCTGGAGTTGGATCTGCTCTCTTTCTACATTTATTATTTGTCTGCTGAGATGTTGAGATTTACTATTTATTAGATCTTATGACTATCTTTATTTTATCCCTTAAACATAATTATAAAATCTATTTTAAAGTTCTTTCCTTCTAATTCAAACACCCAATTCATCACAAGATCTGTTTCTGTTGATTTATTTTATTTTTATTATGACTCATATTTTCCTGCTTAATTTTGGTTTACATTTTAATGCATGATTATTTGTTGGACCCCAGGAGTAATAAGTTGTATCGAATCTAGACTCTGTCATCTTCTCTCAAGCAATGCTGAATTGTATTCTGTTAGTAGTTACTTAACTGGTAGCTCCTTTTCAGCTTTTCAAAGTTGGATGTATTCTTTGTTAGTTCTAATCTATTAACCTTTTGACTTCAGTTCTGCAGTATGACTCTAATTCTAATGTGTGATTCTTACTCCTAACCCTTGGTCTTTCCTGGGTTTCAGTGGAATGCATCAGGTACTCAGTAAGGTCTCTTCACCTTGACTGGGCCAGAATTTCCATGTTTCAACTCCTGCATGATCTCTGGTGTTACCGCTCAGCTCTCAACTCTTCATCAATATCTCTTTGTCAGGCCTCCATGTGACTCAGCCTATGCAAACATAACAGCCCCCATAACAAACTGTCATGCAGAATTCTACTCCTTCTCTTCTCAGTTCCCTTTTCTCTGGTAACTTGATCAAATGTTCTAGCTACTTAAGCAGCTCAGATTGTTGACCTAAGTCTTCTCAGCCTCCCCATGCTCTGCCCAAGCTCTGTCATCTTGATCTATAATCTGTCACATGTCCACAGTCAGAAGGCGAGTAAAACTGTTGAACTCATCTTATCTGCTTCCCCTCAAATTTCACAGTCGTGTCCTACTTGTGAGTTATTGTCTGAAAAGAAAAAAGTTATGTATTTTTCTAGCTGTGTGCTTTCTTTTTGCATGAGGGCAAATCTTCAAACAATTACATTGCTGTGGCAGGAAGCAGAGGACTATATATTTTTCCTGAAACTGAAAGAAATAACTATTTTTACCCACAGACTTCTTGGGATTCACGGAAATATTTGGTGAGCAGATCCCCAAGGAAAGACGAGGCTTTAGGCCCATATAGGTTAGTAGGGACACAAAGTCATTGCAATTTGATTAACTAAATAAATATTTCCTTAGTATATAGTCCAAGCTTGCAAATCAAGGCATTTATCTTATACCAACTTGGATGATTTTGTGCCTGGGGTCTCCATTCACTGAGATAAGGGCTATAGGAGATAAAGCTGGTTTTGGGGAAAAGATCTTGAGTTCAAGTTTAAGGGATGTAGAATTTACAGTTTCTTTGGTATATCCAAAAATATATGCCTGTTAGTCATAGGAATGCTATAGTAAGGTGTCCTAGTTAACTAAGAGAACATCTGTGACCAAAGCTTGAACAGGTACCCATGGTTTCAACCAGGCATATGAGATAAGACCCATGGCTGCAAAATCATTTTCAATCTTCACTGGATATTGGACTAAATGAATAGTTGTCAACATTATCCTGATTAGGTTTGTCTAAGAAACTGGGCAAAGATAATTTTGAGGAGTCATGGGACAGTGACATTGGATGAGGTGAGGCACTGAATAGGACAGGGACTGATACCTCCAATAGTTTCTATTTAACTGGGAAAGATAAGAAAGCATTTGATGGACTTTGATTGTGCTGTGGCTGAGTGCAAAATGTTGATACCACTGCATTTCGGGTCTTTCATGAAAGTCAACATGCATCAGCAACACACTTTAAGTTAAATAACCATGTTCTATTTGTTGGAGGAACAAAATAACTAGATTCCTATAATTTTTTATCTCCTAAGGGAAGATGTTTCTGATGAACAGGCAGTAGTGTTTCTTCCGTTAGGAACTTTAAAAAATATAAATTAATGTCTTAGTATTGTGTCTTCTGTAGTGGTCTCCGGTGTTTTAGAACAGCATGAATCAATTCACCAAGGCTAGAGCCCTCTCGCACTGCAAACCAGTGAAATTAAGTTTGTGAATCAGAAAAGCTGAAAAATCACCCCGGGGACTGAGGAAAATGTGAGAATAAGACTGAGAAGCCATGATTCCCTATTCATCTTCCTACACACTTACAGAGCCTGTGACATCTGGGAAAGGAAGAAAGGTTTTCACCACACCAGTTAAAGGCTGTGATTGTGACCTAGATAATTCTTGAAGAATTTAAGTTGAAACACTTTCTTTAATATCTACTGAAAGGAAAAACTAAACCTTCATTCCTTAGGATGAAATTGTGGTAAAGCAAGCGTATCGAAGGGCATGACTGAGATGAAAAAAGATTGTACTTGCAGGTAAGCTGTCTGAATATATCTGGTCATTCTCTAAAATAGTCTTATCATATTTAAATCACTGGAAATACTGTGTGTGTGTGTGTGGTGGTTTAGATAATAACCAAACATTATTCTCAGCCATAGGAATAAACCACTTCTCCACAGGAATAAGAAAAACTTGACATTCAAGAAATATCTAATTCAGGATTATAATGCTATATATAATTTTCTCCCTGAAAATATGACATTTTTTCCCTTAGTAGAGCTCTCTTAAGATAGTAGCTTTGCTACTTATCTTAAGATAATAAATTATATAATAAATTTTAATAGTCTTAGCTTCCTGTTTTAATTAGAACAAGAACAGACGATAAGCAGATGATTACCTGGCTTGATGCCTAGCTATTTTACGGATGCGCAATAAAATTTTTGTGAATGATTAACAATTAGTATTGAAACAATATCATAAGAATACAAGCTGAAGAAACTTGAGCTGTTCAGCTCGTAAAGGTAAAGTTTCCATGTTGGTATTCCCATTATCTAAAATTTAATGGGAAAGAGACATTGGGCATGGTTTGTCCTATTCCTAAGGAGAGTAAATTTAAAAGGAGTCTGGATCACTATAAAGAAACACAGTAAGAACTGTCCACAGTAATTTAATTTGTTGGCCTTGATTCAGTAGTGCAGCTCACTGACTAAAGGGAATAAGAGAAATGCTATTTCTTCTTTGGAGATAGTCTTAACTGGGTGACCTGAAAGGTTTCCTCCAGCACCAAGGCTATAAAAATTTAAATATCTCAAGATTTCAATTAATTTGTTCATTCATCCATTAATTCATTCATATTTAATTTTGAATATCTACTTTATGTCCTTAATTGTGTTAGTTACTAATGATCAGAATTTTGGAAGATACACCTTGCCATTGCCCCCTCATAGCTTCAAGAACAGTACAGAAGACAAGAAGTAAACAGATGTGTCCATAGCATGTGGTAAGAGCTATAACTGAGGAAGGAGTGGAGCTATGGAAGCAGACAGCAAGCGCTTTTCAGCCCTAATACTCTTCACAACAGGCTGGAGTGTTTAGGCACCACCAAGGAAATTTCACACTCCTCAATACTTACGTCAAATATCCTGGGACCAAGGTAAAGTTTGGACCATCAGAGAATCAGGAAACCAGGGTCATGTTTAGAGAGTGGGAGGAGGCAGAACAAAAAGCCCATTTTTACCGAGGCTTCTACCGCATAATTAATTTCCCTGGAGGTTACCCTGGTGTGGTAATGTATTTTCTTCACAAATGACATACTATCCATCATTATTCTCATTAGTGAATTCCTGTGAAGTAAGTTGATCTTAGATAATGAAAAGATGGAAGTTTTCGGTTTAGCTGTCCAAGTGTTTTCTGGGATTTAATTGACTTGACATTTGGGATTTACCCAATCGACATTACATATACGCCTTGGAAGCTTCAAAGGATTGATAACATCAGCTTTGGAGTCTACCCGTCAAAGGATGGGGAAAGTGCAGTTAGCCTGTCTGCAACTCTTTTCTCAGGAAAAATGCTTACAGTATAATAGAATAGTTATTTCCAGGTAGTGGTATGCAATATATCAAGGTAAAAGAGTCTTTTGCTCCAAATAGCAACAAGAAGTAACAAAGCAGAATGACTGTAAGAATCTTTGTTTGGTGCACACTCGTATACTTTTCTTCTTGTTCATGTTGACTTTATTTTGAAAAAGAGCTACACTATATATTTTTATAAAATACGGCCATAGAAGTCTACTTGGACACCCTATAAATAATAGTGCATGGTGGAGTTCTACTTTCCCAATTTTGAAAGTTACAGGTAGATGAAATTATGTTGGTGGCTTAGAAAGTTTATTTTACAACTGATGACGAGACTGTTGGGGTGGGGAGAATTACACACACACACACCTCCCCCCCCACATACTCACACATATACCTTATATGAAGTTTGGAAGAAGTTTGGAATTCATTAGCCAAGGGTATAGAAACAGATGATAGTCAGAGGAGATGAAATCATATTTTTACAGGTTTACTTGGCTCCACAATTTCAAAAAAGACATCAAACAGTCAGAGATGATATCCAAACAAAGGAGGATCAATGAGAGATTAAAGAATCATATTTATTGCCTTTTTTGTCCATTAATTGCCATATTTATATCCCTTTTACGTTGTGGCTTAAAAAAATATGTATACCACCCAAATCATTATTTGAGAATATTTACAAATACCTAAGGTCTTCCTTTTCCTTTTTATCTTTTTACACCAATTTTACTGAGATATAATTCATATAACAGAAAATTCATCAGTGTTAAGTCTGTAAAATGCAACCATATCCATATCCAATTTTAAAATATTTCTGTCACCTCCAAAAGAAACCCCAAACCCATTAGAAATCACTTTCTTTGTCCTCTCACCCCTAATCCTAGGAAAATACAAATCTGCTTTCTGCCTGTATGGATTTGCCTATTCTGAACATTTCATATAAATAAGATAATATAATATGTGGTCTTTCGTGGTTGCGTTCTTTCATTTAACACAATAGTTTCAAGTTTCATCTGCATTATAAATATATGAGTACCTCATTCCAATTTATGGCTGAATAATAGTCCATCATATGGAAATACCACATATTATTTATCCATTCATCAGTTGGTAGGCATTGGAGTTATTTCCACCTTTTGGATGATACTTCTATGTACATTTGTGTACATATTTTTTGTAGACAATGCACTTTTGTTCAAATTAATTATATACCTGGGTTGTATCGTAACTTTAAATTAACATTTTGTGGAACTGGTGGAATGTTTTCCAAATTGGCACCATTTAACATTCCCATCAGCAATGTTTATGGGTTCCGATTTCTTCACATCTTTGCCAACATCTATTTTGTCTATCTTTTTTATTATAACGATCCTAGTGAGTGTGGAGTGATATTGTGGTTTTGATTCGCATTTCCTTAATGTCTAATGATATTGAGCATCTTTTCATGTGATTATTAGACAATTATGTATCTTTGGAGAAATGTCTATACAAATCCTTTGTCTATTTTTAACTTGGTTATTTATCTATTTATTGTTGAGTTGTAAGAATTTTTTATACATGCTGTATACAAGAGGCTTAATATATATATGATTTGCAAATATTTTCTCCCATTCTGTGAGTCGTCTGTCTACATTCTTGATGATATCATTTGCAGCATGAAAGTGTTCAATTTTGGTGCAGAACAATTTATCTATTTTTCTTTTACCAATTGTGTTTGTGATGTCATATCTAAGAATCAATGCATAATCTAAGGTCATAAAGATTCATTCCTGGACTGTCCCCATGGCTTAGAGGTTAAGTGCACGCACTACGCTGCTGGCGGCCTGGGTTGGGATCCTGGACGTGCACCGACGCACTGCTTCTCGGGCCATGCTGAGGCCGCATCCTACATGCAACAACTAGAAGGATGTGCAGCTATGACATACAACTATCTACTGGGGCTTTGGGCAAAAAATAAAATAAAATAAATAAATAAAATTATAGAAAAAAAAGATTCATTCCAATGTTTTCTTGTAATTTTTTTTCTTTTTTTTGAGTTTTAGCTCTTACATTTAAATTCATCCAAAAGTTAAGGGTTTGTTTCTGGACTCTCAATTCTATTTTATTGATCTGAATGGCTATTCTTAAGCCAGCACGACACTGTCTTGATCACTGTAGCTTTGTAAGTTTTGAAATAGGAAGTATGAGTCCTTCAAGTTTATTCCTCTTTTTCAAGATAAATTTGGCTCTTCTAGATAGCTTGTGTTTCCATATGAATGTTAGAATTCATTTGTCACTTTATGCCAAAAAGCCAGATGGGTGTTTTTGATACAGACTGCATTGAATCTGTAGACCAATTTTAGGTATATTTCCATCTTCACAATACTAAGGCTTCCAATCTGTGAAAATAGGATGTATTTCCATTTATTTAATTCTTCTTTAATTTCGGAACAATGTTTTGTAATTTTCAGCACTTCTTTATTAGTTTTATTTCTAAGTATTGCATTTTATTCTTTTCGATGCTAATGTAAATGGAATTGCTTATTTGATTTTCACATTGTTTATTTCTGGTGTATAGAAATACAGTTGATTTTTGTATATTGAGCTCGTATCCTGCATCTTTACTTAAGTTGCTTATTAGTTCTAATTTTGTGTGTGTGTGTGTGTGTGTGTGTGTGTCTTTAGTGAACTCCTTAAGGTATTCTACATACAAAATCACGCCATCTACAAATAGGAATAATTTTACTTATTCATTTTTTTTTTTTTGTAAGGAAGATCAGCCCTGAGCTAACATCCATGCTAATCCTCCTCTTTTTGCTGAAGAAGAGTGGCTCTGAGCTAACATCTATTGCCAATCCTCCTCCTTTTTTTTTTTCCCCCAAAGCCCCAGTAGATAGTTGTATGTCATAGCTGCACATCCTTCTAGTTGCTGTATGTGGGACGTGGCCTCAGCATGGCCAGAGAAGCTGGCGTCGGTGTGCGCCCGGGATCTGAACCCCGGGCTGCCAGTAGCAGAGGGCACGCACTTAACTGCTTAAGCCACGGGACTGGCCCTTATTCATCTTTCTTAGTTACCTTAGAATATACTATACAATGTAAAAAAAGAAGTGGTGAAATCAGATATTCTTGTACTATTCCTAATCTTAGGGAAAAATATTCATTCTTTCACCATTAAGTATGATGTTAGCTGTGGTTTTTCCCTAGATGCCTTTTATGATGTTAAAGGAGTTCCCTTTTGTTGCTAGTTTGTTGAGTATTTTTTATCACAAATAGACGTAGGATTTTGTGAAATACTGTTTTCTTCTATTGAGATGATCATTTAGTCTTTGTTTTTATTCTTTGATATTGTACATTACATAAATTGATTTTCAGGTATCATATCAACTTTATATTCCTGGGATAGATCCCTCTTTGTCATGATATATAATACTTTTATACATTGTTAAATTATTTTGTTTAGATGGTTTGCATCTATTTCATACAGGGTATTGGTTTGTTGTTTTCTTTTCTTGTGCTGTTTTTGATATCAGGTTAGTCTGTCCTTGAAGAATGAAGAGATTTCTTAGTTAAAAGTTTGATGCAATTCACCAGTGAAGCCAGCTGGTATTGGGCTTTCTTTTGTGACAGTTTTTAAATTACTAATTTAATATCTTTACCTCTTATATGTCTATTTAGAGTGTATGATTCTTCTTGAGCCAGTTTAGGTAGTCTGTGTCCTTCGAGGTATTTTTCAATTCCATAAAATTTACCTAATTTGTTGACATCATATAATTGCTTATAATATTACCTTATAAATCCGTTTATATTTCTAAGACTAGTAGTTAAGTACCTTCTTTCTTTAATCTTATATATTTTTCTTTGTCAGTTGAGGTAATATTTCGTCTATTTTGTTCATCTTTTCAAAGAAACAACTTTATATTTCATTGATTGATTTTCTATAATTTTATTTATTTATTTTTTTCCCCCAAAGCCCCAGTAGATAGCCGTATGTCATAGCTGCACATCCTTCTAGTTGCTGCATGTGGGACTTGGCCTCAGCATGGCGGGAGAAGCGCTGGGTCTGTGCGCACCCGGGATCCGAACCCGGGCCGCCAGCATCAGAGCGCACGCACTTAACCGCCAAGCCACGGGGCCGGCCCTGATTGATTTTCTAAATCTTCTTTATTTCTTCTGTCATCTTTATTATTTACTTCCTTATGTTAATATTTACTTTTCTCTAATTTTTCTAGTGTTTTAGGATGGAATATTTAGTTACCAACTTGAAATACACATGTGTTTTTAATACAAGTGTTAACAGCTGTAAATTTCCCTCTACATACAGTTTTAGCTGCATCCCGTAGGTATTGGTTCATTTTCATTCATTTCAAAGTACTTTCTAATTTTCCTCATGATTTCTTATTAGATTAATTATTAGTGTTGTTAATTGTCATATCATATACATTATCTATCTATCTGTCTATTGATATTTGTATAGATATGTATCTATCTGTATAGTTATCTTTTTTCCCATCTACCTCTTTTGTTCTCTTATTCTCCAATATGTTACAGTTCTATAAATTATAGGAATAGCATATTTGTTTACTGTATTTATTGTTTAAATCATTTGAGAAGAAAGGAAAAGAAATATATAATTATACTGACTTCTATAGTTACTTATATAATTACCTTTACCAGGACTCTTTTTTTGATATTGATTCAAATTGCTGTCAGATATCACTTTCTTTCAGCCTACAGAACTTTCTTCAGTGCTATTTCTTTCAAGCAAGACCAGCTAGTTACTAATTCTCTCCGATTTTGTGTATATGGGAATGTGTGACTTATGCCTTCCCTTTTAAAACATAGCTTTACCGGATATGAGAATCGTGGTTGGCATTTTTTTTCAGCACATTATTATTCTCCTATCTCATCTTTTGTTTATGAAGATAATTTAGCTGTTAATTTAATTATGGTTCCCTTGCATTTGATGAGATGTTTTTCTCTTGTTTGCAAGACTTTTTCTTTCTTAATTTTTTGATATTCAGCTTTTTGACTGTGATGTGTCTTCGTGTGGATGTCTGATTTTATGCTGCTTGGAGTTTGTTGAGCTTCTTGGATATTGTCTATTATTATTTTTCATCAAATTTGGGCAGTTTTCAGCCAATACTTCCTCAAATATTCTTCCTGCCCCTTTCTCCATCTCATCCTCTTTTGAAACTCCTGTTATGCCCATGATGATATATTTTATAGTGTTCCATAGATCTTTCATACTCTATGTATTTTTTTCCATTTTGTTCCTCAGACTACCTAATCTCAATTCACCAATCTTCAAATTGATTGATTCTTCTGTTTGTCTGTTCAACTCTGTTCAAACCCTCTAGCAAATTTTTCATTTCAGTTATTATATTTTATATTTTTCACCTATACAATTTCTCTTTGGTTCCTTTTTATAATTTATATCTTTTTGTGGATAGTCTGTATTTGTTGTGACACCATTCTCCTGGTTTCCTTCATTTCTTTCCCCATGGTGTCTTTTAGCTCTTTGAATATAATTTAGTTAGTTGATTTAAAATCTGTATTAAGTCCAATATTTGTGCTTCCTCAGGGATAGTTTCTGATAATTTCCTTTTTTTTTTCTGTAAATGGACCATATTTTCTTCTTTCTTCTCATGCCACTTATATTTTTCTTGAAAACTGGATATTTTGATTATTATAATGTGATAATCTGAAAATCAGACTCTTTACCCTCCTCAGGGTTTGTTGTTGTTGCTTGCTGTGAGTTGTAGTTGTTTGTTTAATGACTTTTCCAAGTTATTTTTGTAAAGACATTCTTCTTTGTCATGTGTGGTTTCTAAAATCTATGTTCCTTTTACTCAGTAATTAGTTAGTGGGTTAAGAGAGTTTTCCTAAATACCTCAAGCCAAAAAAAAAAAAAAAAAAAAAAAGCAAGAAAAAGAATGAGAAAAGGAAAAGAAGAGAAAAGAGAAGAGAAAGAAAAGGCTCCAATTATTTGCCAATTGGCTCTGTGTTGGGGCACTCCTTCAAATTCCTTCAATGCTTAGCCAGGCTTATGCCTCAGCCCTAGCCTTCACTTCATGCTTACACTGAGCCTGAATATCAGCTCGAGGTTAAAGCTTAGGTTCTTCTCAGGTCTTTTAAGAGCATGCTTCCTGCCCTGGCCATGCATATAGCCTTGTAGATACCCTACATATCTGGTAGCTTTTCAAAACCCTTATTCACTGAAGTGTCTCACTCTCCAGCTTTTCCTTCCAGCCTTTAGCTCTCTATAGTTTTCCCCAACCATTATCTTTTGTCCCAAGTGGGACAATAAGTGTCCCAGCTTATTCATTTGCTTTTCCATGTTTTGAGGAATGCCATCCACGTAGCCATGTTTTGCCATGAGAGAGTTCTGATGTAGCTGAAATTTACATCATTCCCTAAGGGAGACCCCAAACGTGTCAAAACAGAATACCTGGAGAACAAAGTCAGCTGTGTTCCCTCCAGAATCACAGACTCACACCAGGATGGGGGCTACTTGGAACTCAAGCTGCTGTCTTTAAGACGACCACAGAGCCAGGGAGGAGATGAGGCAAGAGCAAGTTAAAATGCCACAAAGTTGTCCTACCGTGTTTCAGTTATTTTACTCTTGACTCAGTGTTTTCTTGGATGCTGTAAACTTTTGACTATCTCCCAAAGTTCTGTCAAACTTGATTCTGAGTGTTTTTGCCCATTTTCTGGGCAAAATGGGCCCTTGGAATTCTCTTCTGTACCATTTTTGCTCAGAGATTGTTCTTAAGCCCCATTGTGCCAGTGAGAATTTTGCCCTTTGTTGATGGATTTGTGTGTGGCTTGGGCTATGCTTCACATCTTCCTCACATTTTACTCTGATTGTTCCTGAGTGGGTGCAGCCTAGTACCTGCATACAGCCTCCTGACCCCCGAATGTGTGTGTTCCTAGCAAGGCTCTTTCTGGTCCTTTATATTCTGACTTTTCTGAGTTTTTGCTTATTGTTCTGAATATCATAAAGCTACCAGCCCCCTATTCATTGTACACTACCAAGGTCTCCGTTGTTTTTAACCATACCCTTAGGCATGCAATTCTCCATAGCCTGTTCCAAATACAGTCAGTCCCTTTGGGGAGATACATATTTCTCCATCCTTAAGGCCTGCTTTCCCCCTGGGCACAATCTTGCATCATTGCACCAGAGCTGTGAGCAGAAACATCAGCCTCCTTCTCCCAGAATAACATCCATGCTCTATGAGTCAAAGCTGGGCCATGATGGTATTCTTTGTTCTTCCTGGTTTTCCCCTCCCAGCCTGGATCCTCTGCCCTACAAGCATACTAGGATGAGTGTGATCAGAGTTCCAGGATTCTCAGATTCCACACTAAGTTAGTTTCCACCTTAAGAGTAGGAACTACATGAGGTAAAGGGGTCATAGTCCTTTTGGCTATTCCCACCAAGAGCAGAATTTCTGCATCACGAAGCTGTGGGTGATGAGAAACCCCTAGCAGCCTGCCCTGCCTAGTGTGAAAACATAGCCCTAGAGTGTGAGCTGGGGTGAGATGGAGTCCTCGCATTCTGGCCATACCCATCCAGTACACAGCATCTGGTACAGAGCTTTCATTAGTGTAGCTTGGAGGGCTGGGCATAGGAGCAGTTTCTGGGGCACATGTCACAGACTCTCTCAGTCTTTACTGAGATTTATTGGATTTTCTTGAATAAATGTTTTGCCACTTGCTATATATCCTTAGGACAACTTCTAGAGAATTTAAATAGTTTTGATTTTGTTTATGTGTTTGTTTTTTTCTTTTTAAATACATTTCTCTACTCAAATGGTTGTTTTGCTAGGAAGAGGGTTCACTGAGCTACTCAGTCAGTCTTTCTGGGAGTCTACCAACCCCCCCACACACTTTTTAATTAAACTCTCCTCTTTCTTGATTCAAACTCAGCATAAGGATGGAGATTTTGAAGTAGAAGGAGGAGGGCTTAAGGAAGTGAGTCTAGAAGACTCTTTATCAAGGCAAATTTGAGAGGTAATTTCTCAAGGTGAGCTTGGGCTCCTTAGTAACCCATAATGTCATTTCCCCACAGTGATCAAGTACTGGCCTTTTTTTGTGTGTGTGTGAGGAGATCAGCCCTGTGCTAACATCTGCCAATCCTCCTCTTTTTTCTGCTGAGGAAGACTGGCCCTGGGCTAACATCCATGCCCATCTTCCTCCACTTTATATGGGATGCCGCCACAGCATGGCTTGCCAAGTGGTGCATTGGTGCGCGCCCGGGATCTGAACCGGTGAACACCGGGCGGCCACAGTGGAGCGCACGCACTTAACTGCTTGCGCCACCCGGCCGGCCCCTCGAGTACTGGCCTTTTAACCACTGCTATAGATACATATTTTGGTATCACCTACTATATATTTACTTTTTAAAAAAAATAATAATTTCGTTTCATTTTGGATATCCATTAATCTTCCACTCTCCATTCATGGATTTTCCATGAGGTAGAGCTCATCCATTATAATAATAATGACTTATGCTTATTCTAAACTCCCTTGTAACAGGCATACCAGGAAATTTCCATGAATCAAACACATGATTTTTATAAAACAACCTATGAGTCAAGTACTGTTATTATTCACTTTTTATAAATGCAAACTGGAAACAAAAGATTAGGTAACTTGTTCAAGGCAATGTTGTTATCAAGGTCATCAAGATATCATAGATTATCAAGATATCATAGTTAACAAGGGAATCAGGGTTCAAGTCAGGCAGCAGGATCTAGAGACTAAACCGTAGCCTGACCATACAGAACCTTTCTTCTCATTAGAGTTTAGGAATGTGCTTATGTCCAAATCAAACCAGTGGGGCCAATAGATGTTTGGCTTTCAGAAAAAGAGATTCACTCTTCCCATACGGACTTGAATCTCTGAGTATGTTAGAACTCTTCTCTACATCTAATTACTATGTGGTTGAAGAGACTAAGGCTACAGACAGGAAGATAGCTAAAAGTTAGAACTTACTTGAGACTTTTTGCCACCATTTGAACCATGAATCCAGCTGTGTTTCAGTCCATGAATAACTCAACAACTGAAAGTTATGTAAGCCAGTACATTTACACCAGTTTTTTCTGTTTCTTGAGTGTCTTAACTGACATGTCACCAGGTTCACAGATTCCAAAGTTCAATGAGATGCCTTTACAAACAGAATCTCTGTGCCTTTCACTACCAGTGAAAACACAATACTTCAAAAATTATATTTTGACGACACTGTCACTTCCCTATGAGGAAAAAAAGTGTATATGTGTGTGTTTGTGTGTGTGTGTGTTTATACACAAATGTACATTCAGTCATGATTCTTGTTTCTTGTCATCTTAATAAGAGAATATGTATGCCTGTATGTATATGTGTGTGTGTCTGTTTATACACAAACATATATTTTATTAGCGTTCTTGTTTGTTTTCTCGTTTGGCAAAAAAATAAAGTTCAGATTCATGATATTGCTTGTGAACACCAACACTCCTCCCACGCAGCCAAGAAATACATCTTTTCTGAACGATCTACAAAATTAATGAGGCCAATTAACATGAGTTGAAAGACTGATATTCTCAGTTTTATTATGTAAAATGAAATTATTACATAAAACGTAGTTCATAAATAGAATGTGTTTTCTTATTTATCCAACACTAGAAAAACAGGACTAGCCAAGTTGGAATATGCCCTGGAGTTATTTGCTTATCCTGTCATGGAACATTTAATTTAAAGGCCTGTATAACTCAGAGAGAGACTTCCATGTTTGCTCTGTTTGACTTCTGATATGTCTCTCCTAATCTTGACAACAAGAACAAGATTGTGGGCAGATCAAAATAAAATGTGTATCATTCATCATGCTACTTGCCCGGAACTACAGAAACAAAGAACAATCAATTATGGTCTCTGATTCCTCCATCTCAGCCACCTCTTTCCGTCTCTGCAGTATAGTCAGAACATAAACATGTTCACAATAATATGATGAACCTTTTAATAGAGACATGAGCAAAGTATTACTCGTCTTTGCATTCCCCACAATGCCTCTCTCAGGGCCTTTTACAAAGGAGGAACTCACTGAATGCTGGTTGCATTAGTATTTGTAAAATGCAGTGGGTTGCTTCACAATTCGAGTAACAATCCATTACAATGAAAGACCTGTTTCTATGTTTAAAGACTTCATACGGAGTAAGATCTATCAGTCTGTCTATTTGTCTGTCTATCTATCTATCTATCTATCTATCTATCCATCCATCCATCTCTATATCTGTCTCCATATGTTTATCAACAACTGGGTCTATATATCTTAACTTGGAAGGTTATTTTTTCTTTAACCTGGAAAAATCCTGTAAAGCAAATGCTTTCCCTTATCTTTGTACCTCAGTCAAAATCTATAAATCCTTAATGGAACCACCACAGCAACCATCAACCATCTGCTTTTCCTCCAGCAGGTAAACTATTATATAAAAAAATATATATATATTTATATATATATATATGTAATCCAAATGGTTTCATTACATTTACTTTCCTATATTTTATCACCTAAACACCAGAAAATTCTACCTAGATCTTCTATTTCTTCTGTTGTGTCAAGGACAGTCTTATAATTCAATAGACATTGAATGACAATCCAAAACCTTCTTATTATGATTCAGGTTGTTCCCCTCTTGGTCTCACTTAGGGATAGCACAGACCTTCAGATCTAAGCACCTCCATCTTTACAACTCTAGTAATTCAGAGGGATATTATTACCCACTGGGAACATGGTATAAGAGAACTTCTGGATCCGAATTTCAGAGTCAATTAGATTTCCAAACTTGGAATCAAGAAAAAAGAACATAATACCAGCTTCACACAAAAAGGATCATCGCCTATTGGAAACATACTTGACTGGATGTCAGCTCGTCTGGATTCTAGTCTTAATCCTAGCCCTGATTCAATAACAACAGTGCACAAGTCCCTGTGTCTCCTAAGCAAAGGATATTGGGCCAGTGGCCAGAGAATCTGCTGTTTGAGTCCTCCATTAATTAATAGAAGGGGACAAATGACCTTTAAGATCCTTTCTCCACATTTTGATATTCCAATCCCTAATAACCTCAGTTACAAAATGCTGACAATATTTTCTGTTTCATTGGCTGTGCAGATTTGTTTCAAGATTCAAATAAGATGATGAATATGAAATTAGTGTAAGAACCATAAAGTAGGCTTTATTTTTCTGATTATAAATTGACAATAAAGATAATTGTTAAAAGAAGGAATAAAGGTATTATGATTCTCCGTGTCTCTAAATTGTGTGACAGCAAAGATTTCCAAGATAACACAATAAAGTGTTATAACTGCACAACACTTACTGCATTCTGCCAAGTCATTGAGTCAAGTGGAGCCATGCCCAACTTTGCTTGTTTGTGCATTCAGGCTTGGGTTGACGTCTGTAGGAATTTTCATCCATATGTTAGATAATGGCCTGGAGTAAAACATGCTCAGGATCAGGGTTCCTTGCCAGGTTAGGCTGCTGTAATGCTTTCTAGAACAGCTGGCATATGTATTCCAAGAGTACGCAATAGCACCTAAATAGCTTCCTTGCCAAGATTTAGAGATTCTAAATTCATTCCCATGTTTAATTCATCATACAACTCTGTTCTGGCATTTTAATATACAGTTTTCTCCTGTTTTAAAAAATGATGCCTGTTTCTTACAAGTTGCCTTTTCCATTTTGGCATATCTTTTGATGGATCTCAATAACAAAACCAGCATTTGGATTCCTTTCATAGGAGGAAAAGGCAACAAAGTGAGCAAAGTGAACAGCAGGGATAGAGGACCCAGTGGTAGAACACCAGCAACCCATGAGGAAAGGGAAAAGATGAGTATGCTAGGATACCAAATTAAAAGAAACAAACAAACAAACAAATTTGGGAAACCCAAATTTGAAATCTCAGCTCCTCTAAACTATTGGGTGCCTGTATAGGTTGCGATATAAAGTAACTGAATTCTTAACTAACTTAAGCCTAAATTAATAGAGGCTTATGTGTCTTAAAAGAACTAGAAGTTCCAAGGAGGCTATCCAGAGCTAGAGCAGGGGTTGAATGGTGTCATCCAGGACCCTAACTTTTCCACTCTTTCTGTTCTATCATCCCAAGAGTGATGGCTTTACATCTTTATGACTCTCACCTCACAGTTCCTAAAGACGGTTGCTGCTCTTCTGAAGATATCTGTTTTCCATAGCAGGAAGGAGGAGGTATGGCAAAAGGGCAACACAATTTATTCTAGAAAGAGTTTACCTTTTTTGTATCAGGAAAGAAGTTCTCTCTAGCTAATTTATTCTTATTTTTTATTAGCTAGAACTGGGTAAGCTACGTGTCCTTAGACCAAACTGGTCAAAAGTATACAATTTCTAAAAGAAGTACATAAGAATGGTTCTTTGGGGTGATGACCAGAAATCTATTTTCTCCAGTTCTCCAAGTGATTCTGATGCCCACTAAAGTTGGAGAACCACTAATATATAATTGCAAGTTGGGTAGGGTCCATCAATCCTAGGTCAAGAACACTTGACTTATGACCTAAATCAACCAGGAGTGTGACAACAAGCAAGAAAAGGGGGTGGAGAGATGTTGGCTACTGGGAACCCAAGTACAAAGTACTCTTAGAAATGCACCTATCTTTAGGTTTCAGTTATTTTTCTATTATTACTTAATATGGCATGAATCTCACCTATATAACATTATAAAAGAAAATAGAAATAATACCATGGTAGTATCCTCAATATTAACATTGAATGATGAAATAAGAAACAACAAACAAGCAAAGAAACAAACCTGACTTGCTACTACCATGAGGTTGTTAAATGAGGGTGAGGATTAGAATGAGAAAGTAAGAGATAGATAGATTTTTAAAAAGATGCTAAACAGGAAGTGTTATGGCATCCAAGATTTGTTGTTGTTGTTGAATAAGGAATGCATCTTTCAGCCTGGACAACATTCAGAGTCTGACTCTGCTCTGCTATAGTACAACACATATTGTGCATCAACCCACAAAGGGAAAGTAATTAAATTATAGAGTGAAGCCTTTTCCTGAATGAATAGCTAGAGCAAAGCATTTTGCTAAATTAATTGAAGAAGCAAACATCCACAGAAATCAGTTGATTAAATAACAGATTCAAAGGGGACACTTACAAATTGCAGAAGAGGTTAAGAATACATTTCTAATAGTAATAATGGATTTTAGAAATAACCAATAAAAACACAGATTCTATGGGGGAAGAAAGTCATGGGGCACAAAAAGATGACAGAAGAATGTGGACAAACTTCGCTGTGCCTTTTTTGGCCGTGTTGTGAAAAACTTCCCATTAGTCCTTTAGTGAGAAGGAATTAAACCTTAATATTAGAACAAATTGGATAATATTAAAATTGTGAATTTTATAATTATGCAATAGTAAGGGCATAGTAAACTCTGTCTCATTCTCATTCTAAAGTGTAAGTTAAGTCATTCTCAATTTATAGTTGTGTTATCTTCGTAATGCCGTGAATTAAAGAATCCCAGACAGCACAGATACAAACAGTGAGAGAAGCATATGTGAATACTAAGTCAAAATCCAGGTGCCCAGAAGGGGTAAACAAAGAGGAAAACAGTCCCTCTACCTCCAACAAACATGTTGTTTCAACAAGGATTATTTCTGACTGGGTTTGCCGTATGTACAGAGGCACTTAGTGAATTTTAAAACAGTACATAAGAGATAAATGATTAATGTTATTTTAAAACACCATGAAATGCTACCAAAGAGAGCAAAGGGAATGTATTTGTGGTCTTTCATGACTTATGTAATGCAAAAAGGATCCCCATGGATAAGTGTCTTTCTAATTATTTTAGTCAGAACGAAGGTTTACACTGATCAGCTTGGTAACCAGCAGGAAAAGAAATCCTTAGACACTGTGATACTGGGTCTATTTTGTGCCTGACCAGGCTAATTTGTCAAGGACAATCAATTTGGTCACTGAAGAGAAACAGGGCATGTCTAAGAATGACTCGAAATATATTTGTACTTCAGAGCTTAAACTTGTCAAATGGGATATACTTTGTAGTCAACTCATTTTTGCTCTGACAAATTCTTTCCACAGTGGAACAAAAGTATAGCAATTTTGAAAATGGCATTTTAAGTGGAGCTATTTATTTATACTTTACACTGTATTATTGTGTTTGGAAACCAAAAAGAATCATGTGATATAAAAAAGAATGCAGTAAGTTTTCTGTGAAAAAAAAATGCATTGAATCCAAATCAATTTTATGGATAGAAGTGTGGAATTCTGAATCGCACAAATATGTGCAAAGCACAGGAGCAAGTTACAGTGGGAAAAGCATCAACCTCCATACAATTCCCTGGGTCATAATTATGGTCCTTTCTAGGTCATCACACTATGACCCAGGGGGCTCCTTCTCCACTGCTAAATGAGAAGACTGGACTCACATAATCTCTCTCTCAATTCCTCCAGATTTTCGTTCATGAATCGTATTTTTGAAAATAAATGTGCATTTGTGTGTGTTTTAAATTATATTTATTTTCTTATAAGATGTTTCTATGAAGAGTGAAACAAAAGGTTCTTTAAAATGTATGTATTAGCGTCCTACCAAGAAGAAGATGGAACGCAGAAATTACAATATTTTGAGAACATCTTAATAAAGGCACTATTTGAACATATGTAGAAAAATTTATTTCACAAAGGATAGTGCATCAACCCCAAGAGTTTAACCACCCCTAAGTACAAAGAGATAAGTGAATAGAAGAGGTTAAGGGAACTTCAAAGAAGAATGTCCTATATTACAGGCAACCTTGAAAGGAGTTTTCATTTAATTCAGAACAAACCAGTCAGAAGTGATTCTTCAGAGAGAGAATAAGTACTCTGATCTCACCTTCTTGCTCTCTCTCTCAGTCTTTTGTCATGGCTCCCAATGGCCAAAGCCAATGGGACGCCTGAGTGCAAAGGAGCTCCCTTGGTAAACTCCACACCTGTCGGTTTCAGTGGGGGTGGAGTGAGTGGCAGGAAACACAGAGCAGACTGGGAAAGAGTGGGCAGTACATTTGGAGGCAAAAAAGGAAGATATCTTGCTTCATTGGTTTTGTTTACATTTAAATAAAATTATTGGACTCTATCCCAACAGATCACTCATATACTAAATTACTGTTCGCTTTTCTACAAATTGTCTTTGTGTATAGATTAATCTATTAGATACTAGTTTACTTTGATGAATAAAGAGATATATTCATATTATCCCAATCTCATTTGTTTCAAAAAATTAAAAACTACTATCAATGCATACAGAAGATCTTCCCTGGAGCCTTCCTTAGACCTAATACCTACACCATGCTTAAACATGCACACACAAACATGCATACATCACATATACAGATCACATATATATATATATATATATATATACATACACTTGAAATAATCACTTCAAATTCTGTGACTTTAATAACAATAAGTACTAATTATTACACATTCACTGCATAGAAATCTACATAGCAAACTGCCTAAGAGCATAGGCTCTGGATTCAGATCTAATTCTAGTTTTGCCACTTACTACCTGTGTGTTCTTGGTCAAGTTACTCAACATCTCCAAGCCTCAGTTACCTTACATAGAAACTGAGTATTTTGATAATCTTAATTGATTTTGGGTGGAGGAAGGAATGATATGAAATAATATAGATAAAGAGCCTAGCATGATTCAGTTTAAGGGATGCTAGATTAGTTAGCGGTACTAGTGACAGTACTTCTCTTTCTATTCACTCTACCCCTCCTACTTGTACCACTATTATTACTACTACTTCATCTGAGGAAAGTAGCTAAAAGTTTTGGACACGTGTGTTGACTCTACCTCTATCGTTGTAAACACTTACTTAGAAGTCAGGTAAGACAAATGTCATTCCCTGTCCCTGTTTAATTTTACTGAAATCTGGCATGCAGTTAAAATAAAATAATATGGGAGCTCCACATATTGCTCTCCAAATGAAAATGTAGCAGCTTAGAATAGATTATACCAACTAAAACACTTTCCTTTATATATTGCATACCTTAAACATGGAAGAAAAAAATATCTCCATGGGTCATATTGTACATTCATTCGTCTGCTTACTGGAAACTCCCAAGGTGATCTAAACGAGTACAGTCATGCATCGCTTAACGACAAGGGTACATTCTGAGCATGTGTCGTTAGGTGATTTTGTCATTGTGCGAACATCATAGAGCGTACTTACACAAACCTAGATGGTATAGCCTACTACACACCTAGGCTATATGGTACTAATCTTATGGGACCACCATCAAATATGCTGTCCATCATTGACCTAAATGTTGTTATGGGTGCGTGACTGCATTGAGTAAAGCTGAGATCAATACCTCTTTCACCAGAACATTTTCTCTTTGCTTTTCATCCTAGAATGATAGAGAATAACAGAAATATTCATGAAGTATGAGATTTGAGATTTCTCTTTTGGAAACAAAGCCAAATAAAACACGAATGACAAATTCTATATCATCCAATGTAATAGATGACATTAACTATCTAATTACAGAGTAGAGAGAGATTTGAGTCCTGGATTTCTACTCCAGTTTAATGAATGGGAGGCTCATGTTTAAATGGTAAAATGAGGTCATATAGATTTATGTACATATATGTTTGAAATATGGAGATAGCCCAGTGCAACAGATCTTGACATAATAAGCCTCATTCAATTATGGAAAGAACTATTTTCCCTCTCCCTACTTCATCTGCAAAATCTATTTATGAGGAAAAAGAACTAACAATTGAGTTAGTTATATGTCCACACAGGGAGTTGCAGAAGACTCCAACCCTGAAACGCTAATAGGCACAGACAAAAGTTCTAAGCACAAGCCTTTTTCCCCAAGTCATAGGATGGGGGAAAGTGTGGCTTAACAAAGGAACAACTTTTTTGGCAATACATGCTCGGCTACAGCCAAATACCAAGGGAAAATCTATACTTGGGACCAAATGAGGTGTTGATTTTTTACCCTACACACCCTACCCTGCACAAAATGGCAGCAGTACTTGTATTTCCCAAACCAGTGGTGTCAGCAGATCAAGCACAGATCTAATCTTCCAACCCTTGCCCAACAGATTCAGGTGGTGGTATTCCAAGTCTTTTGCTGAGATAGTGACAGTGAGGTTGAGCAGAGAGTTGATCTTCCATCCCCACACAGCAGAAGCAGACAGTGTCTTGCTTCCATTGCCAGCCTAGTGACAATGTGGTACAGTGGAGAGTTGATTGACATCATTATCAACATGTCTGAAGGAGATGGTGCAAGTAAGGGCTAGTAAGAACTCTGCTCTCCCCCATCCTTAGCATCAGTGGGCCCGGTGGGCAGCTGAGTCTTCACTCGCATTCATTCCACAACAAGAAGATAGAACAAAGTAATGGAAGATATGGCTATCTGCCACTTCTCTTTCACCTTCCTTCTTCTGGTGTCACTGGGTCCTACTAGGGATGAGCTTCTTTTACCTCTCTGCAGTAGAAGTGGCATGAGTCAGTCCTCCATGTTTACCTTACCTTGTGACAGGGGGCCTAGTGCGCTGACATCCTCACTCAGAGGAAATGAGGTGGTACAAATAAGTGCTCCAGTATCACTGGGAAGGTGTCAGTAGGATGAGGGGTGGCTGAAATTCCACACCACCCATCTGCAACAAGGCGGTGTGAGTCAGGCCCATTGTTTGTGGGGGTGAAATTGGAGGGGTCCAATGGGAAGTTGAACATAAACACCTACATATCCCTCCCACTCTGCCTCAAAAGGGGGACTGTTCAAACATAATACTATATAGAATCCAGAGCCTCATAATATGAAATAAAAACTGTCCAAGATACAATAAAAATCATACAGCATACCAAGAACCAGGATAATCACAACATGAATGAGAAAATACAATCAATAGACACCAATACTAAGATGAATCAGACGTTGGAATTATCTGACAAAGATTTTGTTTGTTTATTTTTCCAGCTTTATTAATAAACTTATACAATGTTACATCAATTATAAGGTGTATTATAATGTGATAACTCGATACACATATACATTGCAAAATGCTTATTTTAAGGCAGCTATCATAAAAATGCTTAAATGACAATTATGAATTATCTTCGAACAAATAAAAAAAGTAAATCTCAATAAAGATATAGAAGTTATAAAAATAACAGAATGAACTGGAAATTATAGACATACAAATACAATAATTGAACTAGAGAAACTCATTGGATGGGCTGAATAACAGAGTAGAGATGGAAGAGAATAGAATCAGTGAATTTGAGAACATAGCAATAGAATTTACCCAATCTAAGCAATGACGTGATACACACTGTTAAAAAAGTGAAATAAATCTCAGGAATCTGTTGGACAATAATAAGAAATCCAATATGTGTATCATTGGAGTCCCATAAGAAAAGGAGAAAGAAAGGCTGAAAGAGTATTTGATAAAATAATGGCTAAAAATTTCCAAATTTGGAAAAAGACGTAAACCTGCAGATTCAAAGATCAGGCTGAACTCCTAATGGGTTAAACCCAAAGAAATTCATGCTGTTACATGATAACTAAACTTCTGAAAACTAAACATGGATAAAAATTCCTGACAGCAGCAAGAGAGAAGGACACATTCCTTACAGGTGAACACCAATTTTAATAACAGCAGATTTCTCATTTGAAACCAGGAATATCAGAAAGCAGTAGCACAATATCTTTCAAGTAATGAAAAAAAATTATTAACTGTAAATTCTCTATACAGTTAATATGTCCTTAACAAATGAAGGAGAAATAAAGATATTCTCAAACAAAGGAAAACTAAGAATGTTTTGTAATCAAATCTAGCCTTAAAGAATGACTACAGATAATAACAACAATAAACAAACACATAGAGACAGAGATTGGATTGGTGGTTACCAGAGGGTAAGGGGGGAGGGAGGAGGGCGAAAGGGATAATTCGGCACATGCGTGTGGTGATGGGTTGTAATTAGTATTTGGGTGGTGAACGTGATGTAATCTATGCAGAAATAGAAGTATAATGATGTACACCTGAAATTTATACAATGTTATAGACCAATGTTACTGCAATAAACAAAAAATTAAAAAAGAAAAAAAAAAAGAATTACTAAAGAAAATTTTTCTAAATAAAAGGGAATGATAAAGGATAAGTCTCACTGCTTCAGATAGAAAGGAAAAACACAGTAATATATGTTGTATATCAATTATACCTCAAGAAAGCTGTTAAAAAAACAGTAACAACAACAACAAAAAGTCTCACAATGTCTTGACCTTTGGAAAGCTATTATATAATTACCCAATTGAAATCAGGATCTTGAAGAGGTATTAGCCCTCCCATGTCCACTACAGCACTATTCACAATAACCAAGATGTGGAAATAACATAAATGTCCACTGACAGAGGAATGGTTAAAGAAAATTTAGTATATACATTAAAAAGCAAATCAGGAGTGAACTGATGTACACAAGACATTGGATGATTTTCTAGAGAATTATGGAAAAATAAGTGAAAAAAAGGCAATTCCAAAAGGTTACATTCTGCACGATTTAATTTATATAAAACTCTTTAATTACATAATTATAGAATTAGAGATGAGTTTAGCAGTTGTCAGGGATGGGTTGGGGGCATTGAGAGAGGTGGGTGTGTCCATTAAAGGATGACACTAGGAATCCTTGCTGTGAAGAAAATGCTCTGTATTTTGACTGCATCAGTGTCAGTACGCTTGTTTGTGATACTGTAGTACAGTTTTTCAAGATGTTACCATTGGGGCAAACTGCATAAATGATACATAAGATCTCTCTGTGTTATTTCTAGCAATTACATGGCATTCTACAATTAAGTCAACATAAAATTAATTAAAAGAAAAAATTTTTGGCTATGAGACTCACAAAACATGGCCAGTGCTCTGCTAGCCCTTGACTCCTTGTCTGGAGGAATTTGTGAAAATATCATTAAATAATTAATTATGTTAAAAATAAAATGATCAAGACACACAGATATGCATATATATACATATAGATATCTCTTGTGAGTACTTTTTAAGTTGTGACAGAGTTAGTATTACAAAACATGTGTTGTTTTTCATACCTAATGCTAAGAATCAATGTGACATTGCTCTGAAGACTGATGGGCAAATAAGATTTAGATTTGTGTTGGCAAGATAGGAACTCTGAGTAGAAAAGTTTCTTCTAATAAACTTATCTCAAATTTCCACTTATATTAATCTCTGAATTATTGCTCATTGTGGTAACTTGTTTTAACTTGGCCAATTCCATGAGCTCTCACTTTGGCTTCAGAAGACATTCAGTCACGTCCCCTTTAATCTCCCCTGTGCTTCTCCACATCTGCTATTAGTCTGAATGATCTAGCCTCTACCTACCATGCCACTTTCAATTGGCACCACTCTACCCCTCTCTCCCTACATACCAACAACACTAGGAATCAATCTATTCCTTAAAGGAAAAATATCTTCTTTCTTTGCTATGTTGAGATGATTTCTTTTCCCCCTTACCAATTCCTTCCCTTTCTCTCACTTTGCCATTCAAAGCAAACAGTTTGAGTTTGTAGTTTGTGATGTGTGAGTGTGCTGTGTGTGTATATGCAAATTGTTTAAAGTTTGGGTTCCCTCCAGATGACTACCTCCCTGAAAGCAGAGAATATGATAGTTTCCATATTCTCATCACCTAACATATTATACCACACATCATACATGCTTACCAAATATGGGGTGGGGAGGGGAAGAAAAAGAGAGAGAGAGATGGGGGGTGGAGAGGGAGAGGTAAAGGGAAAGAGAAGGAGAGAGAGAGAGGAGAAGGAAATGAGAGAGGAAGGGAGAGAGGGAAAATGGGAAAATGGTAGGAAAATTGAGAAATTGTTAATTCAGTAATCAGATTGACAGAAAATTTCAGCTCTACCTTTAATTGGCCCATCATGACTTGCAGGTGAACTCTGGGAAAGTAAAAAGTTGCCATGGTTTAGGCAACTAAATTAGCAGGCTTATTGAATACCTACTGTGTGCTAGATGAAATGTCCCTGCTTATCTGAAACTTAAAATCTAGTTGCAAAGGCAATGACAAGAGAAATTGCAAAATAGTATGATTTGCCTGTTGCTGCATAACACAAAATCTCGATCCATGTGACAATCTTGAAAGAAAAGAAAGGCATTATCCACATTTTTACAAATAATTAATTTTGTAGAAGTCAAGTGACTTTTGCCAGCTTTCACGCTTTGGATGTTGGAGAAGTCAATGTGACCCAATATCCACACTCTGTCTACAACATAACCTTTGGATTTATTGCATATATCACGTGGTCCTATAAAGCCTAATTTATTGTTCTCTCTCGCCACTAGCCTCTGAACTTCTCGAAGTCATGGATCATGTTATAATTATTCGTGTGTCTCCTAACTATGGGCAAAGGACATGGCAGGGGCTTATCACCCATGTATTCAATAAACAAAGAATAAATGGATGGATGGATGGATGGATGGATGATTAGATGAATGCATAGCATAGCCTCACTAGAAACCATTTCAAAATGTTTGTGTTTGGGAGAAAGGATAGTAAAAGTGTCAGCTTTAATATTTGTAAATAAATCTTTCAATATGTTTACAGAATATTAATGTTTGATTAGGAGCTTCTGAACTTAAAAAGATACAACTGAACCATTCTATCCTATTCTATGGTGACTAGTGTGATTATTTTCCTTTTTGTAGAATTATTTTAGTAACATTTATGACTAACATATAATGTATGTTAACTTTAAAACATTGGAGCATATGTAAAAGTATACAAAAGAAAACAATCCTGTATAATACCACCACCCTTCAATCACCACTAATATTTTGTTGTTTTCTAGAAACATAAAATAAATATTAAATCTAGTATTATTTATTTTTAAAAGAGAGGACAATTCCTCAGATAAAATAATGGTAGAATAATGTACTTCATCAGCGAATATGATTGCATAACTCAGGAGTTCTTATGTGAGATCCATGGGCACATAAGATTGTATTAAAAATTTGGAGTTTGTACAGTGAAACTTGATCCCTACCTCACATCATATACAAAAATTGAAAGCTAAAACTATAAGGTGTCTAGCATAAGAAAAAGAAGAATATTCAATATTTTGACCTTGAGTTAGGCAAAGATTTTTTTAGCCGGGACACAGAGATCTCTAAATATCAAAATAAAAAGATAAATTGGACTTGATCAAATTTTAAAACTTCTGCTTGTCGATCAATGTCATAAAGAAAATGGAAAGACAAGAGGCAGATGGAAGGAATGTATTCAAAATACCTATATTTGACAAAGGACTTATATCTAGAATATGCTGAATACTTTCACAACTAAATAATAAAAAGGCAAACAACACAATCAAAAACAGGCAAAGTTCTTAAATAGACATTTCCCAGAAGAAGATACACAAATGGACAATAAGTACAAGAAAATGTGCCCAATCTCATTAGTCATCAGACAAATGAAAACTACAATGTGGTAATACTTCACTCCCAGCAAAATCGTTCAAAATAAAAAGTTGGACAACACTGTGGGCCAGCCTGATGGCACAAGAGGTTAAGCATGCATGCTCTGCTTTGGCAGCCTGGGGTTCACAGGTTCGGATCCCGGGCGCACACCGTTGCACCACTTGTCAAGCCATGCTGTGGCGGTGTCCCATATAAAGTGGAGGGAGATGGGCATGGACGTTAGCTCAGGGCCAGTCTTCCTCAGCAAAAAGGAGAGGAGGATTGGGGTCGGATGTTAGCTCAGGGCTGATCCTCCTCACACACACACAAAAAAAAGATGGACAACACTAAATGTTGACAAGGGTGTGGAGCACCTAAATTCTTGTGTATTGGTGTTGGGAGGGAACGTAAATTGGTATGCTTTAAACAAATTTGGTAGCTCCTTATTTAATTAATTATATACCCGCCGTAATTATATACCTTGCATTTCCCCTCATTGATATTGTATTACTTTCCTATTTCTGCTGCAACAAATTATCACAAACTTAGTGGCTTAAATCAAAGCAAAAAGTTATTATCTTCTGGAATTCAAAAAATTCCAAAATAGGTCTCACTGGGCTAAAATCAAGGTGATGACAGGGCTCTCTTCCATCCTGGAGGCTCGAGGAAAAGTTCATTTTTTTGCTTTTTCCAGTTTCTAGAGGAAGCCCTCATTTCTTGGCTTGTGGTCCCCTTCCACCTTCAAAGCCTGCAATGGCCAGTCAGGTCTTTCTCTCATCACAGCACTCTGACACTGACTCTCCTGCCTCATTTTCCACATATAAGGATGCTTGCAACTACATTAAGGCCCACTTTGATATCCAGGACATGCTCCCTATTTTAAGGTCAGCTTATTAGTAACGTTAATTCCATCTACTACCTGAATTCCCCTTTGCCATGGAACTAACTTATTCACAGGTTCTGGGGACTAGATGTGGATATCCTTGAGAGGCCATTATTCTGCCTACCACAGATATTTATCTAAAATAAATGAAAACATGTGTTCATGATACACTTGCACATAATTGTTTAAAGCTTTATTCATAGTAGCCTAAAACTAGAAACAACTCTAATGTTTATCATTACAGGAATGGATAAACAAATTGTCATAAATTACTAGAATGGAAAACTACTCAAAAGTTTAAAAAAAAATAATTTAATTGATACATTAAACAATCTCTAAAACATTACATTGAGCAAAAGAAACAAGACATAAAATAGTAAATACTATATGATTCCATTTTTATGGCACTCAAGAACAGCAAAACTAAACTATAGTGATAGAAATAAGAATACTGGTGCCTTTAGAGGAGCGAGATTGATTGGAAGGGGGCAGATGGGAAATTTCTGAGATAGGTGATGGAAATATCTCATATTTTGGTTGAGGTTGTGATTACACAGATGTGTGTGTGTGTGTGTTATAGATAGATGTCAATACTGATAAGATCTGTGCATATCACTGTATATAAATTTTACTTGATAAAACAAATTAAGAAACATATTAGAGTAATACATAAAGAACAATCCACCCGCATTTCTATAATTAAACAAAAAACAAAAAAAAGAGAAAGAAACAAACAGTAGCGGCCAAAACATCATTGTTGCTTGCTGCTGTGAACTTATGAATTCAATTTTTTAAAGTATACTCTTCAAATTCAAATGTAATATCTATGTAAACCTTCTCAACAAATTTAAACATGGAGATTCTACTTTTTTAACATGCTGAAGAAACTTTAGAGCTTTTCAAAAAATGGAAATCAGAAACAATTTTTTCAACTTTATTGAGCTATAATTGACAAATAAAGTTGTAATATTTTTTTTTAATTGGGGGTTTTACATGTGATTTAAAAAAAAGTTCTGATTTTTATCCATATTTTAAAGGGCCTTTGACGTTTTGCCAAAATAATTACTCACTATGTTTAGATTTAGACCTATCTTTACTGTGATATGATAAACACTAATTGGTAATAATTCAAAAAAATAGGTCATGCATTTTAAGAGTGCTAATAGTTGTCTATACTTAAGGGAACAACTAACCACAAGGTGCACTTTTCTGGGGCTGCTTTGAAACTTGAGCATTTGTCTAAGACTGAGACAGTCCTTCACTTTTAATATAATTCAAAGTGGCTCGGCCCAATTTTGACAGAATTTGAACTGAACTTTTAAGCAACTTTAGTGCTTTCATTCTCAAATCTTTACACTGCCTGAATCTTTGAGCACCAAACAAACCAAGGCATATCGCCTGAAGGCATGTGAGATGCCATATGCCACCATTTTTGCATAATCAACTCTGAACAGATTGTATTAGAGTCCAACAGTTCAATTTGCTGCTCTTGAATCATTCCACAGAAACTTAAAGCAGATCTAGAGACCTAAATATTTTTCATCAATGAGATATTGGAAAATAAAAATGATACTTCCATGAGAAATCAGTAAATTTTAAAATGTTGGTGACTTTGTCCATTATCAGTTTCTGGAGAAGCCTAATTATTTTAATTATTACTCAGGAGCCATGGGACCCCATTTACATGAGTGATTTTCTTAAGAATTCATTTTATACAAGTGATCTTTTAGGGAATTCAGAAAATGAGATTGTAGCATAGACCTTGAGTCCACTTTAGAGAACAAGCACAGCTTCTGGGAAGCGATAAAGACTATGGTTAGAGGTGGTGATGAAGATGGAGTATGTGAGTAAGGATTATATCACCCAATATTCACCTTTACTTATTTATTTTCATTTCACTCATTCATTAATTCATCAGTTTGTTCTTTAGGACCATCCTCTCCTAAATATTATTCACACATATTTTAAAGGAGAGAAGAGAAAAAAAGAAAGCAAGAAAAATTGAACATTTCGAGTTGTTACATTCTTCATTCTTTCCTTCCTTCTTCCCACATTTCTTTCTTCATTTTATCTTCCATCCATCCAAACAGTCCCCTTCGATTTTCCTAAAATCTAAAATGTTCTAAGCTCTGTGCTAGCTGATGACAATATAAAGATTAGACATGGTCCCTGAGCTCAAGATATGTCCTCTCTAGTGGGTTTATAGATGTACAAAATGATATGCACTGCATACTGTGATATGCACTGTAATGAATTTATATGCAATATTTGGGAATCCGAAGGTATTGAGAGGAACATTTGGGGTCACAGGTTCATAGCATGCCTTCATAACTGGGGCAGGTAATTCCCCTTTCAGCCTTCACATCTCATGAGGATGTTATGAACAATGGTTGATAGCACACGCTGAGCTTAGAGTTATTAGTTCCTCCCTTTCCTGGAGGGACGATATAGTGATCAGAAAGACTTAATATAGCCTTCTGACCTTAATCTCTATTGTGAACACTTTCTTGCTTGGTCCTGAAAATGCTACTAGTTGGTGTACTGGGAATAGTTTATATTTTAATATGCGTGGCGGCTACATATGTTTACTTTTGTTAAATCATTCAGCTATACACTTAAGTTTAGTGGTCTTATGTGCTTTTGTGTACGTGTGTGTGTGTGTGTGTGTGTGTGTGAATCTAAAAAAAATCAAAGAAATAAGGAGAGAGAGAGGAGGAAGGAGAAGAAGGAGAAGGAGGAGGAGAAAAGGAAATAAGAAAAGAACTTGGTGGTAGATATGAGTTTTATAACACAAAGGATGTTTTTAATGAGAGACTAGATGTCATCAGAGTTGGTGTAATGGAAAGCTAATAAGGATTTTGACATAGTTACAATATTATATTACTTGTGAATTGTGTTTATATTAATCTTTCGATTTGCTTTTTGAGCCAAGCGTGAAAATCAGACATTTCATGGCCCTGTCTCATTTGATTCCATCATTATTTCCCACCAGCCAGGTACAAGAGAAATCAACATCTCTATTTATGAGTTCAATGATGCTCGGGGAGATGATGGCAAAGGAAATGACCAGAGGTGACAATATCTGGACTGGGAAATTATAGTGTTGAGGAGAAGAGCAGGTAACATGTCTCAGCTATCACAGAATACAATATTTATTTTGATCATCTTCCTCCTTTGAGTCTACTCAAACATTTAGTCTTTGACGTTCCATGTTTTCTGGGTCCTAGTCCAAGCAGAAATCCAAGGCTATCTTGGATTTTGTTCCTTTGTACTCCTCCTATTCACTTTTAAAAAAAAAAAATGCATGAAGTGTTTGTAATTTTGTTCCCTTTATTCTGAATCCATCATTTTCATCAAGACACATCTAAGTGGTTGATTTCATCAAGATGCCCTTGTTTTCTGGGAAGCATGCCAAGGTAGCTCACAGATTCATAGAGAGAATTGCAGGATCCTTCATCTCACAGTTTGGCACTGGGTCATGAAGGGAAGGCCTCTCTCCATCTTCTCTTTCTGCTTAGTTCTGCTCAGTTTTACTCTGAAAACAACCTTTTCACATACAGCAGTTAAAAAGGATGTCATAGCCCTATAGTCACACTCTCCAGTCTTAGACTTACATTGTAAATATAGTTTCTTTATCCAATTACTGTAGATCAACTTCTGAGAAGACTCCTTCTCTGCTTGGTTTGCCCCCGGTAATGCAACTGCCCTTGAATTAACACTTGAATTAACAATTGAAACCAGGGGAATGTAGAATATGTTTTACCAGGCCCTATGTCATAGTCCATCTCTTCATAGAGCTGGATAGGTTGCTAAGATTGTCAGCTCAATTAGGACAACATGGGATGGGAGAAACGCAGTTTTCTGAAGGATGGAATGTCAGACAAATGGAATGAATATGTATCTAGTTTAGAATATGTGTTGTTACTAGATATAGTCTTCCATAAGGGGTAGGAACCAAGTATTTATGCTTAATATGGTATTTGTATTATCAATCCGGTACCTGAAATCAAATTATTCCTCCAAAGTACATTGCACAGCTAAACAAGTAGATGAGTGAATAAATGAATGACTAGATAGATGAATAGATGGACAAATACTTTATTTGTTAAAATAGTCTTGAGTACATGTATTCATTCAGTAAATAGTCATTAAATTCATACTTGGAAGTAAGCCCTGTTTTTCTATACTGAAATAAACATATCTTCATCAATGCACCATGAGACATTTATCATTCTAATTGTCTTGAAAGATGAAACCTTTAAAAAATTTCTTTCAGAGATTTCCTCAGACTTTGTACTATCGCACCAGTTGTAACTGTCATTAATTTGCATCACACATCATGGTACAGACATAAACAGGTTTTCTCTTCTTTGCTGCTTTTGGAATGGTAAGGAGCTGCCAACATTCAGCCAAGGGCCCCTTGATCCTCTTTATACCAGGCTCTCAGTGATGGGGAAGAGAAGAGCCTAGGCTTCTTTCTGGTCCTCAGGGAATCTTTTGAGGTTACTTTGCCCTGAGCGGTCTTACCCAAGCACGACATGCATCTTATTTCCTAAAAGGAGGTTATAACCAGAGAATATATATCTCTTAACAAAGTAGGGAAAATTAATTTTAGCATCTTTTTAGGAGTGATAGCTTTCTTTAATCAACTAAATTAATATAAATCTGTTAAAGCACATTACATCATTCATAGGGAAAATTAATAAGTTCTTAATAGAAATATAATAAAAACTTTCTTAATTTCAAAACAGAATTATTCATGACCCTTTAAAAAATAAGCCTATGGAGGAGAATATCAAAAATCATTGATATTTTGTGAATTATGAATTTTGTTGGCCAATAAAGACTCTCTGAATAATAGATCAGTATGTAGTTGATGATTAGAAGTTGGATCCTCAATTTCACACCTCTGTTACTGCAATGACATGTGTATATCCTGAATTGGATCCATACCAGCCCTCAAGCATCTTTATGATAGTGTGGTTGCTGAGTATGTAAGACAATGATTCACTCACTCTTCTGCTCACTAAATTAAGCAATGTTTACTATGCCTAATATATACTGAATGTTATGTAATATATAATATATATCTTATGTAATATAATATATAATACATAATATCTTATGTAATATATATAGTAATTAGTAAAACAAAGATCACCTCTGACCTCATAGAACATAACGTTTAGTGAAGAATGTCAATGCATAGGTCAACCAATAATCATGCAATTAGTGAGAAATAAATGCTAAGATGTTAATAATAAACAAAATACTGCTTTGATGGAGACTAATTAGAGAAAGCTACTAGAATAGCTTCAGTGTGAAAAACCTGATAAGAGAACGATAAAAAATCAATGGAAGATTTATAGGACAAAGGGGGACATGGAATTCCAAGATGAGGAGAAAGTAGGCACCAAATATCTGAAATAAAAAAATAGTGTGCTTTTGAAAATTGAAAGGAAAACTAGGATATGGTGAAAGAAGGAGAGAATGGCTCAAATTTGAGTTAGAGGGTTCCAAGTTTATATAAAAACTTACTGGCCTGAGTAAGTTTTGTCATCAGACTGTAGTTTGGATGGAGTGTTTACACTGGGATGAGAACGTCATAAAATACTGCTAGCCTGAATTTTATATATTTTTTGTCATGTTCTATCTGAGTTAGGCTGAAATCAAGACATCTCTCATTCTTATCTGGTCAAAGAAACCTCCTAAGTTTCTGCAGTCTCAAAGAGATCTGGATCCTTTAAATTATTCCTGAAAATTTCAAGGGCATAACTCCTGGGTAGAAGAAACCAACATTGGAAATAAATCCTTATCTGAAGAAATAATTAAGTTGTGTTTCCACATACATTATTTTCACGTATAGTGATGAACATGAATAACTTACTGTCTATACACTATATCTACAATACTGTACATGCTGTTAGGAACTGTAGATTTATTAGTGAACAGGACACAGTCCTTCAATTCTTAGACATTTTGGGAAAAACATCCTGGACTTGAATGACATCATATCCTGCTAGATTTCTGTTACCTGATGTTAAGTATAAACAGCTATATTTTGAGTCTATTAAGATAATATCTATGTTATTAACTAGCTATGTCTTATTGAGTAAAACAATTAAAACTGGTTCTCCTTTAGTTTCTTCTTCTGCCCAAAGAAGGGTTGATGTTGACAATATTTAAAATTTCATTAAGTTTTCATTTTCTATGAGAAACTTCTGAGCATAGTGAAGTGCTGATTCTTCTGCTTTACAGCTTGGAAATATCTCTACCTGTAAGTTTCCTCACCTGGAAAATCTTGATCCACAAGATTATTGAGAGAAAAAGCAAATGTGTGGAATGAGAACCTGTTCTATATTTTCCAATGCTCTAGAAAATGTCATAATTTTTAGTCAACTTAACAAAAATTCATTACTCCCTACTGTAAGCCAGATATTGGATGTGTAAAGATTCAAAATACAGCATCTGTTCCCAAGGCGCCCAAGGTGTTCATGGTCCAGTAGAAATAATTGATGAGTAAATGACAATGACAATCCAGGGAGATGAGAGGAATCATTGAGCTGTTAATAAAATTATGATTCTATGAGATTGTGAACATGGATTTTATTTTCTTTGAGTTTCCCAATAAATGTGACTCTTCTGGAGTCTACCCTAGATTAACTGCTTCCTTAGAAATTTCCAGCATCTCTAATGACAGCTTCTATATAGTGGAACAAAACACTGGTGTAAGAATTATCTCTAGCCACATAAAGTTGAAAGTAGTTTCGAGGTCATTTTCTGCAAGCTGATCAATACGGATTGCACACCACATGTCCATCCTGAATTTATTCCTGTAATTTATCTTAGCTTTGAGTGTAGCCATGGTTAATTGCTAATCCATATTCATCGAACATCACAAATGAGGGCATAGTCGGGAGATACTTCATGTATCCTCTCATCTACTGTGGAAAAAAGTTATGGGCTCAAATTTTCATCTTCTTTTACAGTTGGTTGGCTACTCTACACTTCTTATAAAAAAAAAAAAAGAATTACTGTTGGAAAATGTTACAGAATTTGCATGGCAATGCTTAGCCAGTAATGACTTCATTAAAAATAGGAACATAATTTAAATTGCCACCATATAGCAATTGAATTGGTTTAATTGGACTATTTGAGTTAAAGATATCTTTTTCGTTGTGAAATTGTGTTTCCAAAGGCGTTAACTTGAACCAACATTGACAATGTAATTATTTGGAATATTTCATGAATTCCACTTGAAATGATCTCTAAATTACTGTGAGGTATGGGATTGTAAACTAGTTTTCTGTTTAAACTCCTAGATATTTCCAAATCAGCTTTGTTCATTTACCCTGAGACCAAAATTTGTCGAAAACTATGTGGTAGAAGGGCCACTAAAATTATCTGGATGTGAGAAGTAAGAAATTCACTTCTGATTGAGACAAGGCTAATTTTGTGGAGTTTTCCAACTCTGAAAAATTTTTTGCTGGTTTTGGTTGTCCTACGTTTCATGTGAGCCATAATAGAGCTACATAACCAACATTCTTATTTTTTATAATTGACCATATACATATGAAGTATCATTTAGGAGTTAGCAAACATTTTACTTAAAAAGTGTTCAAAAGAAGATGCATAATGATATTAATTATATTATAAAAGAAAATCTTCCCCAAATCTCCAATCCTTACTTTAAGATATTTAGTTGGATATTGGAAAGTGATACAAAGGGAGAGGGGAGGAGAAAAAATGATAACTAATATTACATTATTTAGCCTTTTGCTTAATATTTATCAAAAATATTTCTATGTATGGATATATTTTTAATAATCATCATTTTAATGATATTTACCTGAGACCTATAGTCCTCGTGAACTTTCCTCTATTTATAAACACTTCATTTTTAACAGTAATAATAATAGCAATTACATGTGAGAGTCTGGGTCTATACAAAGCATCTACATTAATAAACTTATTTAATCCTCAAGATATGAGGCTAGGGCCCTGTTTCTGATACTAAGGAAACTTGAGCTTAAAGAAATTACTTAGGAAATCCATGGTCACATAGGAAGAAACCGGCAAGGTCCAATTTCAAACTCAGTGTTGTCTGAATGTTTTTATAAATCATGTTCTTAATCATTTTGCTGTATTCATGTTATATCAACTCTTTCATTGTTAACTTTAAGGTAGCATCTTCACACTTCTTTTAAACTAATTTACATTCAATATATCCCCCACAGTATGTGTTTGTTATTTTATATAAAAAGCATTATAGTCTTAATCTTAATTTATACTCTGCTTCCCATAAAGGTTAAAGTATTTATAAAGTCCCTAGAAATATACGCATTTTTTAGTCTCTCCTGACTTCACATAAAGCTTCACTAGTTAGCTTTATTTGTATTTAATTTAGTTATCCTCTTATCGAATATATTTATTATTTTAATTTCAACTATTAGGATAATAAGCCGATCTCCCAGATCTATTGAACATGTCATAGATCGCTGTTTCTTGTCCTATGAAATGTAATCTCTATCAAGTCTTCAAGTCTTTATAATATTCTCTCACGTTACTGATTCACTCATAATTCTTAGGACTACTCGATCCGGGCTTCCTGAGTCCTTGATTAATAAAGATACTACATCTATCTCTGCTTTCACCATGTTTCCATTTTCCGAGTAGTTTGACTCATCAGTGTAGTGAAAGAAGATTTTTAAAAAACTTAGAAGTCAGATGAAAGCCATTCTCCCAACCTTGTGTAAGAAACATCAATGCTTTGATTCTCTCTTATTGCCCTCATACAATTGTACTGGCTAAAATTTAAGACCAAGAATATAAAAAGTCTTGGTCTTTTGGCTTTCAGTCTTATATCCATATTCCCTCCTGACCACAAAGTCGAGTACTATCTTTTTGAAGATTCAAGTATAATCATTTAGACAAGATATCTTTTTGCTTATAAAAGTAGCTTCCAATTGCCTTGTGAACAAAGTCTAAACTTCTTTTCATCACTTTCCAGATCTTATTCTCTTACAGACGAGAAGATTGAGATTTAGAATGATCAATATAAATAACCTACACTGTTAAGTTGTAGACCATATATCCAAACTTGAGTTTATCTAACTATAAAGTTAATATTCTTCATTGTTGTAATCTACAGACTATCCCTGGTTTCTCTTTGTAAGAAACTCTCAGTCTAGTTCCTAGTAACAAATTATGTCACACACAGAAGGATTTAACCATAAAGAATGTAATTGAGGAATTATTCATAGAGTCGTCAACCGGGTTATGGGAATCAACAAGTGATGATGAGTCTCACTCAGACTAATGATAGCAGGAAGCTGTTACTATTTCTAAATTGGATGGGGCAGGAGGAATGACTGAGTGACCTAGAACTTGATGTGAAATGGAGCTTTGGAGAAACCACTTAACTGTGTCCATAGGGGAATTAAGCCGTTTCCAGGGCCACAGCAAAGTAAGAAGGAGGCCAGAAGAATAATCTCTGAACTGTCTCTTCTTTTGCCTTTTTATTTCCTGCTGGTTCATCACATTGACCAAACCTAACAGAAGTTAGAGGGCATGGGAGCTCAGGAGATTCCATTCTTAGAGATTGTAGAGCAGGACCGAGCAGAGAAGGGTGAAGAATGGATCTGGGGGGTAATGAATGATAACTAGCTCAGAAGCCTGTCTTGTCATACCTCGGTGATATTAGGTGTGCCTCCTAAGAGCATTCTTTGCACCCTGTCCTTTCTTCATAGCATTCTCATCAGATTGTATAAAAGCGTACTTTTGGGGCCGGTCCGGTGGCGCAAGTGGTTAGGTGTGCGCGCTCCGCTGCAGCGGCCCGGGGTTCACTGGTTCGGATCCCGGGCGCGCACCAATGCACCGCTTGCCGAGTCATGCTGTGGAGGCATCCCATATAAAGTAGAAGATGGGCATGGATGTTAGCCCAGGGCCAGTCTTCCTCAGCAAAAAGAGGAGGATTGGCACGGATGTTAGCTCAGGGCAGATCTTCCTCAGCAAAAAAAAAAAAAAAAAAAAAGTACACTTTTACAAATCTTCCTCTAGTTTGTATGTGGGTCACCACCACAGCATGGCCTCCAATGAGTGGTATAGGTCCTGCCTGGGATCCGAACCTGTGAACTCAGGCTGCCGAAGTGGAGTGTGCCGAACTGTTAATCACTAAGCCACGGGGCCAGCCCTTAAAAGTGTACGTTTTAATTGTCCTAATGTCCCCCTCCCCTCAGCATGTGAGATCTTTAAGAAGATAGACAGATTATGTCTTTTGTTTTTCACAATTATATCCCTAGTGACTTAAATCATGCCTGGGACATGTTTAGTACTCAAGCAATATTCACTAAACAAATGAATGAGAATGAATACATATAAATAACAAAGAATCTTTTCAAACTTCCAAATTTTCAAACTTCCAAGTTTATAAAAAAGAACCAAATTTTTTATTCTGTTATGGCAAAAATTTTTTGTTGCTGCTGTTATTGTAGTTGTCATCGTGAAAGTGTGTGTGTGTGTATTTGTAGGCCTATAGGTTATATAATAAGGTGCACAAATGTTACAGCTTTTTTAATGTTTATATATGTATACACTTGTGTATTTGATAACGGGATTGAATTCCAATGATACTATTTCAAGCCAAAGCAAGAAAGTCTTGCCCCAATCAGTGTTAGTAGCTCATTAAGATTGGAGAATATAAAATTTCTATATTGGAGGGCCTTGCAGTTGTCAATCTGTGTATTGGAGATTTTTCCTGGAGGCTTCATTTGCATAATAAGCTTTGTGTTTTTACTTGGAGTGTTTATTTTGCATGGATTCGGGGCTCAGCACTGACAAAATTACAAGAAGAGCTGCTACACTACATTGCCCAACTCCAAGAGGGACCATTCATATTATCATTCACATCAGTGGTACCCCCTCGAGGGTATGCTGGAGTCCTAATGAGTAGCTAAAGCTCTCCCAAACTACCCCCTGGCCGCTATGCTATCCTTAGTGCCATTGTTCTCAGCGTATTCAAGGAACTGCTGACAATGGTTCTGTGTGTTTGTTAAATAAATAAATGAGCTGATAGTTTGGTGCTGATAAATGCCTAGATTTAATTTAAGAAACTTTAATACATGGTTTATCATAAACTTGGTATCCACTATCCACTGAACTTGTTACTTATATTTCATCTTAGAATCTACCCATTAGTTACACCTATATCATAATGTAGATGCTTGGCCTGATCCTAGTTTTTCTCATGTTGAAAACAGGGAAAAAAATAACAACAACAACAACAAAAATAAGCCAACCAACAATGGGTTTGATGATAATAAAATTAGGTAATATTTATAAAGCAGATAGCCCAAAGCGTAGAATCTAATATAAGCACAATTAATACAATTATTCTCTTCCAGATAATTTTTAAATTCTGGAAAAAGAATAAAATTAAGTGTACATTTTTTCATTATACAGTGAAATATCTCTTTAATACCATCACCTCCATTTTTCTCTGGTTTGAGACAGCCTGATAAAATACCATACCAAATCCCAGTTATTTCCATACGCAGGTCACTTGTTTAATTGTATTATTTTTCTAATAATTTTGACATGGAACACTGTCAAAAATATTTACAGTCAGATAAGTCATTCTGTAATTGAACTGTGAAATTTGCAATATATGTATATCTTTTAAGAACATTCCTTTGTCTACTGATCCTTTGAGGAATTAATGAGCTTTCTTCTTTGAAAAAAATGAGCGAAGCAAGCAGATTTGGGAAAAGTCCACTTTATGACTTCAGTGAACTGGTTGTGTTCTGATTAAAGAACAATGCTTAGAACTTCATATTGTCAACACAAGGGAAATTAGCATGTCCATATTTGAATTTAGTGCATCATTTGGCATGCAGTATAATACCATAAATATGCTAGTACATGCCTACATAACAATTTGTAGCATGAATCACATGTAATATTTTCTCTGAGTTGGTTATAAAGCACATTTGGAAACCAAAATTAACCAGATGACATTTTATTATGCAGTTGGACTGATGTAATGTAAAATTTAATTACATAATATTTCACACGCAGCTGTGACAAAACACATATGAGCTTCCAAGATTCCCCAGCTAAGAACGAAACAGAGATCTTTTGGGGAGGTGATGGAAGTCGATTGTAAAGCAAGGACATCTTCCAAAGGTGACTCTTCTCTGGATAAACAAGAGTCTATTTACGTGTCCTGAGGCTCTTTACTTAAACACTCAAATGCCACTGGCACAAAGTTCCTTCAGAGAACAGATATGCTCCAGAGAATCTTTCACAACAAAGCAAAACAAGCAATACGAAACAAAACAGTTCATCTGAATCGCCTTGAAAAGCTTCACAAGTAGTTGGTGAGCAAGTCCTACTTTAATCCCCCTTGTGTTTACAAAAGCTTCAGATTTTTGGTGTCTAATTGCTAGCAAACAGAAGATAATAAAATGCACTCATCAAACCAAACATTATTTGAGTTCATTTTGTGGCTGCATTGTCTCTGTCTAAAAAATTCTATCTGAAATGTGCTCCATGAAAAGCCATTTTACACCTTGAGAGAGAAATTTAATTAGACTAAACTGAATGAGCTACCAACACCATCAATTCAACAAGCATTTATTGAGTGTTATTGTTTACCCAGTACTATGAAAGAAAAGGTAGAGATATGGGAGAATGCTTTTTTTTTAAAAGTTTCTATTTCCAGTACCATTTTTTTTAGGTTATGTGGGAAATAATTCATGCGCTTGTAGGGGATCAGAATTGGCCACTCCAAAATGAATCTCTTCAGCTTGATTATTTATTTTTTATTTTTTTTTTTTTTTGGTGAGGAGATCAGCCCTGTGCTAGCATCTGCCAATCTTCCTCTTATTTTTTGCTGAGGAAGACTGGCCTTGTCCTAACATCCGTGCCCATCTTTCTCCACGTTATATGGGATGCCTCCACAGCGTGGCTTGCCAAGCAGTACGTAGGTGTGCGCCCGGGATCCGAACCGGCGAACCCCGGGCCGTGGCAGCGGAGCGCGCCCACTCAACCTCTTGCGCCACCGGGCCGGCCCCTTGATTATTTTTAAGAACAAAAGACTCTGAATAAAACTTTGACTTTTCCCCTAACTGCCTAAAAGAATTTAAGATAGAAGGCCTATCACTTCTAGATAGACGGAGGGAAGGAGCCATCACTCTGGGTATGGTAGACTGGGAGGATCCTTGCTAAGCCCATTTTTCTCAAAGTTCTGCCTTTCTCTTGGGTCACATTGTCTATAGATGGCCCAGCAAACACTTCTTTATCAAAACTTTGCTTTTCCATCTCCATGTAAATTGCCTTCCTCCTCTTTGAAGTCCCAAACCACTACCCCCAACATCCTCCTTTTTCTTTAGCTCAGGATGATATTTAAGATGGTGGCTTCAGCCATTTTGGAAGGTTACTCAGATTTCCTGGGTTTCTCCTACGTACACATGTTATTAAACTTTCTTTAATTTTCTTCTGTTAATCTGTTTCATGTCAATTTAATTCTTAGACTAACCAGAAGGACCTAGAGGGTGGAAGAATTGTCTTCCTCCCCTACAGGCTACATGAGAGACCATCTGATGCTCCCTTCCCATGTTTCTGTTCTAAGCAGCCTAACTCTAGTCTAGTCTGAGCAAGGGAGATTCAAATGGTCGCTAAACACTAAACATCTATATTTTAAAACAAGACTTTAATGAGGCCCCTTCCAGAGTGAGTCTCATCTGCTCTCACTCGGCATCCCTCTCTAGCACAAGAAGTTCTTACCAGCTCTCAGGGCCTCCTTTCAGATGTGTTTGGGTGAGGGATGGAAAAGAATGGAACTAGGAGAGCCAAAATCATCATCGCAGTCTTTTTAAATGGAGCATCTCCTTCCTGACAACCTCAGGGCACCTTAACTTGCAACTAAAAGATGCAAAGGTGGCCATGATGTGTGGTAAATACGTCAGTAAGTTGACTTTTAGAATACTTCTGAGGTGAAATAATGCACAAAGGGTTCCCAATTCATTAAAGGTAGCTAAATTCTGACAGCAAATCCATAGCCAGAAGATTAAGGGGAGACAAATCAGACCTCATTGTCAGTTTATCCTTAAAGGACATTCTTAATTCAATTATCTAAATGCTCACAGGGACAGTTTATTGTCTCCCATCCCAAAACCATCCTTGCAATTACAAAACTGACTTCAGCATTTCTCTAACACTGTAGAACCAACTCTGTTCATGCTGTCCTGCCTTTATGCTTCTATCCATAGTGTTTATTCTCCCTTCACTATTCATCACATGAAACTCACCTTCTTTATTAGTGTACAGTTCCTGCATCATTTCCTTAGGAAATCCCTCTCTGAAGGTTTCTTAGTAGCTCCACTATTAAAGCTTATTATTATTATTACAATTATACATTGGGGTTGTTTATTTTTTCTGTCTCGATTACCCAGAATAGACCTCTTAAGAATAGCTCAGACTCTTCATCTATGTGTCACCAGTTTCAAACACCAGGCCTGGTACAACCTAAGTGCTGAACTGAAGAAAAAATCAGTTGAGATATCCCCTGTGCAGAAGTTGTCTCATAGATTTATAAAACTCTAAAGCCCAAAGGAAGGGTAGGGATCATTGCATTTAGGATTTCTCAATCATTCTGTTTACACGACATATAATAACCACATTTGCAAACACCACCTATAGGTAATACCTATTTGGGTAAACATGCAATATTATGAGTTACTACAATAATCTCTAATTACCACACTTACTAAGAACAAGCTAATAATGTCACTCTGTTCACTGCGGGCCTAGATCATGTAAATTTCAGATTTTTCACAATTTTGTAAATTTTAATTATAGATCTACCCATCAAGAAACTATATCAGAATGGCCAGCCATTGCCCATTTAATTTATCCAGTCCAACTGACAGGGCCTAGGTAGGTAGCTTTGTGTACCAGAAAATTCATTAGCTCAACAGGTATCTATATGATTCTCTCTGATGAGATTGATCTAAATTGCACAAACACTCAAATTACATGTAGGATGAGGAGCTAAGCCATATGTGAATTTATGCAGCGCAAAGCAGGAGAAAGAGTTATATCATGGAAAGAATAGATAGCAAGTAGATCTTGCAAGATGGAGACAATATCTGGTCAGTGATGGTGTTTCAGTTCTTATATCCCCTAGATGTAGTACTTCCCTGTCCTTGGGGTCTCTGAAATTAAGATATAAATATCGTTAAAATAAAATCTCCTTTTTTGTGAGCTAGCTTTAAGTGTTCTCTTATCCTTATTATCTCAAACAACAAATTTTTTAAAAAGTGGAAAACTGAATACAATTATTTTTTTTTTTTAAAAAGTACACCATTTCCAAATCTTTGCAGTTTTACCATTGTTATATTATTGTTATATTATGTCTTTGGACCCTTGACAAGTGATCTCACTGTACTAGTGTACTGCTTCATCTTAGAAAGCTATTGATTTCACCCAATCCATTCATTTTGTAGATGAAGAAACTGAGGTCCAATAAGGTCAGGTAGCTTAACAAGGCTGGCCAGATAATACTAAAATGTGAATTATGTCTTATTATCTCATACTTGATGCTGAAATTTGGCTTACAATGTCCATTCCTTGCTCTTTTATTAGGTTACCTCTCAATGCCAAGTCTTCTCTTCCTTCTACGAATAGAGATTGGGAACAAAGCATGAGGATATATTTTTGCATATTTGAAAATAAATAAATATAATTTTAGTGATAGAAAATGAATTTGGAAGAAATGCAGATTCAGTTGTTTTTATATTCCAGCACTAAATAACCTTGACGTGTGAAGGCTGTTTGTAAGCTTTATTTTGTTGTCTGTAAGAAAAGAGAATATAGGTGAATTTTATGTTTCACTTCATTTCAGTCTGCTACTGCATGGATACTTCATTGGAAGAAACTGAGTGCCTGAAAAGTAATTTATTAATAGTGGATGAGCCCTGTGTGCTGAGCGCCAGCTGGCACAGCTTCCCCTAACCCTGACTGAGCACCGGAAAGAGGATAAGCTGATAATGCTTTGCAAGCAGACTACCCTTATTCCTAGACAGTTATAGATAATAGAGTATTGGTGCCAACCATATTTATGAGGTAGGATTTCTTTACAAGATTGGTGAAATTAAGATAGACAAAAATGAGCTCTAGATGCCTGGCCTCCCTCACTCCCAAATATAGATAGATAGATAGATAGATAGATAGATAGATAGATAGATAGCCAAAGAAAAATTCTCTGAACAGATATTGTCAGCTAAGCATTGTGTCACCATGGAAACGTCCACCTGATCAAGTGACGCCCCTAGACCGTGGGGAAAGAAACAGTGACTATAATAAATGATACCCACAAGTAGATGGGGTCATTTCTGGAAGGGATGCTCAATGCTTCCTAATGCTGTACATACTCCTTCTCCCAACAAATGTTTGGAATCAGATAGATCTGGTGTCATATCCTGGCTCTTCTACCTCTCTGTGGTGTCAACTTTGACAAGTTACTCAACTACTCTAAGTGTTCTCTTTCTCATCTGAAGCAGGGGGATCAATATTTGCCTTATAATGCTTCTGTAATAATTAAATGAGTTAATAGATAGCAACTTTTATCATAGTGGCTGTTATGAACTAAATGTTGAATAGTGATGGCAGTAGCCTGTAATATAAATGAGGATATCATAACAATAATGAAAAGCTTATTTAAAAATGGCAGAATTCACACATTATTGAATACTTACCTAATGCATGTATAGATATGCATTTAGAATAATACAGAATTTGGCCATTCAATTTGTGGTCTATGAAACAGAAGCATTGGCGTTATTTGGGGGCTTATTAACAATGTAGAATCACAGAACTCATCCCATACCTACTGAATCAAAATCTGCCTTTTTAATTAGATCATCAGTTATTTTGTATGTATGTTAAAATTTGAGAAGTGTTGATACATAGTATAAAATACTATCTATTTTGTTGTTGTTGTTGAGTATCTACTATGTACCAGGTCCCATATTAAGCTCCTTTATGTTTATTAGCTCATTTATTCTTTACAAACATGCAATGAAGAGAAGTGTTACCTCTCATTTTGACAGCAAGGAAACTGACTGTCAGAGAGTTCAGAAAACACAATTTGACATTGCCTGAGACAATTTTCAGAGCAAGGCTTTTCTTTTTCAAAGCCCTTACGTTTTATTACTATTATTATTTAACATCACATTTGTTTCACTAGAGGTCCTAGCAGGAAATAGAACTCTCAAATTGGAATTTGAGGAGGGTTTATTAAAGGTACTATTTACAGTTGTGGACAGGGTGTGAAAGTATCATAAAGGATGGTTAACAACAGTGAGATATTACCACCACTGGACCTAAATAAATTATACTAAGTAGAGGTTTACAGAACCGAGGGTGGAGATGGCTGCATTAAGAGAAGATAAGACCTTTGGTCAAAGAATCTACCTCGCTGAGGCAACTTCCTTATGGAGAAAACTAGTGAGATAAATTCTCCCACCTCACTTTCCTCACTCTCTCTGAAGTTGGCTTCCCATTGGCTGAACTCAACAGGAAGCCAGAGGGCAGGGGAGCCATTGATGTAATCTACACAAGTAGCATCTCTACCACCCCTGGCACAGAGAAGTGTGGAAATAGAAGCTATGTAGAGCATGCCCCAAATCAACACCTGTTGTTTAATATGTGTATTTATTATTGTAATGAAACATGCACCATAAATTGTGTAACAACAGCAAGTTAGGAAATCGTAAACAGTATGACAACAGAAACAGAGAAATATGTGCAAAGATTGGAGGAAAATAAATCTAAATTTTAACATTGTCCACATAGGTGGATAGTTATGTCACTATTTTGAACATTTTAAAATATGTCCATATAATCTACGTCGTTCTAGCGTATCTTACTATTTTTCGTATATCTTAAGTTAATACATTAATATAGCTGAAAACTCAGGTAGTACAAAGGAATTTATAATGAAAAATAGGGATACTTTGCTCCAGTCTTGATTCCATAAGGTGGTTAATTTCAACTCATTTAGGTGTTTCTTATAATATTTTCTTCCATATATGTAAATTAGATATGATAAACTAACCGTTCTTGATTTATTAAATTTATACACTATTTATTGTTCTTCTGTTATGGGAGCTTGTGGGTACTTTGCTCCCTTATATCTCTTTCTGGTTTCTCCTTCTTCATCATTCTGCTAATACTCTTATGTCACAATTATTGTTTAAAATCAATAGTGTGCATGTTAATGTAAATTTTAATTATAACTGAGCCACATATTACCTAGATATTTTCAAACATTATTTTTTTTTGAAATTAATATTTTAACTCAGGTAAGGATTAATTTGTTCAAGACTGATCTCCCGCTGCTGGCCTTCCAGTAATGGAATGCCTGCTGCTAAACTTCAGAACCTAGACACAGCCAAATACTCATGGCAATGACAAGGTTAGATCCCAACACTCCATCACTCCAGGGCACAGGCTAGTGCTCTTCTAACCGTATATGGTGAGATCACACCTTATCTCACCACATCATAGAGCTGTGAACTCAAACTTGGATCCTAGATGCTAGGTCATTCCACAGAGTGCTGAGCTGTCAAGATATGGCTGGAGATCAGGTACTGCCACATTTATTTCTAATACAGTGAGCCCTTGCTGATGGTAGGTGAGGGGCTAATGATTCCAGACTCATACGTCTTGAAATTTCCACAAGACGAAGGTCGGAGTCTTTCTTCCAAAGTCTGTTATCCACTTCTCCTAGGTTTCTACGTTCTGTCCTTGAAAGCAGTGAGCAATAGGAGCTCGACGGCTGCGGTAATTGTTTCCATGAGATTCCCTCTCTAAAAAGCTTGTGTACGTGTGTTCTTTTATTATTTGTCCTTGTTTGGTTGACACTGAGCCAATACTTTTCCCCCAATATCCTACCTATAACATAATTTGTCATAACCACTCCCCTCAGAAATTCTTCCCGGAGCTTTTTGTGTTTATGATACAGTTTGTATTGGTGGTTCTCTCCAAGATCTACAAGGAAAATTTGAGGTTGCAGAATATCAGGGGAAATCCATTTGCCATTCTCTTGATATGGAGTCTTGTTTCCTGTATTCCATGTGTTGATTTAAATTTATCCCATAATTTTATGTAAGTACATTTTCCAATACTTCCCACAGGGGGATATATATACAATATTTTAGCCCTCCCATGTTTTGCTCTCTCACTTCATTGATAGTTGGGTTAGATATGGAAATCTAGAAAGCAAGCCTTTTTTTCATGAGAATTCTGAAGACATTGCTGCAATGTATTTTATTATCCAATATTACTGTTGATGAGTCCAACACTATATGCATTTACATTGTTTTGTGCATGACCTGCTAGTCTCTTTAGAAGCCATTAAGGATTATCTCTCTATCCTTGGCGTTTTTTTTGTTTGTTTGTTTAATATTTATTTATTTATTTTTCTGAGGAAGATTCGCCTTGTGCTAACATCTGTTGCCAATCTTCCTCTTTTTTTTTTCTTTTTTGCTTTAGGAAGATTAGCCTTGAGCTAATATCTGTGCCAATCCTTCTTCACTTTGCTTGTGGGTCACCACAACACAATGGCTGATGAGTGGTGTAGGTCTGCGCCCAGGCTGAACCCATGAACCCAGGCTACTGAAGCAGAGCATGCCAAACTTAATCACTATGCCAGGGGGCCGGCCCCTATTCTTGGTGTTTTGAAACTTCACAGTGGTATGGGTTGGTGTGCGTGTGTGTGATATAATTTGTTTTTCTTTAGGCTCTTGCTGATCCTTTCAAATTCCCTCCCTTTTATTTTTACTGTTTTCTCTGTCTAAAACTTGTTGAATTAAATGTTGAGCCTCCTGATTAACTTTTTAAATTTGTCTCTTCCACTTTCCATATCTCTCTGCTTTGGGCTTGCTCTATAAATTCCTTCAAAATTATCTTTCAAACTTTCTAGTGATTCAGGTTAAGTTTATACATATACATTTGTATAAATAAACATTATTAATTTATGCATGAAACATTGTTCATTTTTAAAGTTTTTTAGTTTTTATTTGTTCTTTGCATTTTATCAGTTTCTATTTGCTTATATGGGTCTCTGTCATGTTGGAGAATTTCCTCGGATATCTGTTGATTCTTGGCTAGCCATTCAATAAAGTACTAAACCTTGTGCATGAGGAAATATTGATGACCAGGGATCCTCAGTTTGTTGTCTACATCTAGGTACCTGACACGGTTTGGGGGATATGTATGTGGAGGTATTTATTGGGTTCTTTTAGTTTCTCTACAGAAAAATCCTCTAATCTCTTGCTTTGGTATGCATAAGCCATACTTTCTAAATTTTGTGATTAGGATGGATAATGAGAAAGTGTCCCATAGAATAGTATATAGAACATTACTTTTCTCACTTTTCTTTAAAGGTCCTACTTGCTCCCTGTCTCAGCTTCACATTTTGACCAATATGGCTGAGCCCACATCTTTTCATTAAATATTTCTACCAAAGAAGCTTCTTGTCTCTAGTGAGGAGGAAGAGTCAGTGGGAGAAGAGTAATCTCCTGATAGTATGGGAAGAAGGGGAAACCCAAGAGATGCCAATTGCCATAGAAGAACAAAATATATGTAAAGAATTCCCCGTGCTCACACCTTCCTCAATCCACTTCCAAATTCTGAGCCCCTCAGGGGTTCTGCAGGGGAAATTACCCAATTTCTTAGTAGTCTTTCTCCACAGAAGCTACTTATGTTTTAACTTTCTCTCTTCTGAGACAGTTACAACTCCTCCATCTGTATTCTACCCGCCAATTTTGTTGAAAAATTAGTCTGCTCTTTTCTCCTCACCTGTCTCTTTGTCATTTGGATAAATAGTGATTTTACCCATCTTTTTTTCATTAGTGTAGTGAGGTTTTACGAGGGATAGAAAATTAAACTGCATTACATTTATAATGAAAAATTACATAAAATATATGTGATAGAAAACACTATAAACTGATCTCAGTCTCAAATGATTAAATTTGACAGGAAAACGTCAAAACGTAGTATGAATGGGAAGCATAGAAGACACATGGATGTTCTCTGACACAAACAGAAAACATAAGGACACACAAAACATAGGTGTGAAAATATAATGGCTAACAGAAAACTGACTGACTTCTCTAAGTCAGGAAAATGAAATATGCTTTTCCACCTTTAAATCATCATGCTCAATATGGGAAGGAGGGCAAAAAACAGACATGAACATTCTGATATGGAAAGATGGAGGCAACAATTTGGAAAAATAATATGACAAAATGAATCAAGAATAGTTTTTATACTGTTTGCTTTCTTAATTCTGAATCTGGCAATCTATCTTATAGAGTAGTAGGGAGAGACAAATATAATAATAAATAAATTATATATAGTGAACGAAGGAAGGAAGGTGGAAAGACAGAAAAGGAAAACAAAAGAGAGAAAACAAATTGTATACAAGCTAATAACCAAGGCATTTTACTACACAGAAATTTTACGTTACATGCATATGAAAAACCACATGAAGTTCTTCAAAATAGTGATAACACATATAAGAAAAATACTATCTACTAATGTTAATTTTTAAAAGGTAGACACTAAATTATATTACGCATACAGTATGACCAAATTCATGTCAGAATTAGCACTGAAAGAACCTAGAAAGTCATACATTAAACTGTACCCAATGGCTGGTTTGAGTAGATAAATAAGTGGGTGATTTTTATTTTTCTGCTCTCCTGTATTTTTAAAATATTGTCTGAACAATATTTGATATTATTTTTACATTAAAATATTATTTCTACATTAAAATAACCAAAAAACCCTGTAAAACATAGGGTTAGGAAGCAAACAACCCAATGGTGTTTTTAAGAAAAAGAAGGCTAACATAGCCACCTTTTTGGGCAACTGTTCTCCTGGAAACTTACACACAAACTCAAAATACTAGCTCCTTTCCAGGCAAGAAGCCCTCCCACTATGGATTCTCCCCGCTCCTCATCCCTTTAGTAGTTGAGAACACAGGGCTTAGGGTTAGTCTGACTTGTATTAAAGTCTGGATTGCACTCCTATACCAAGATTTCTCAACACTGGCACTCTCGATGTTTTGGGTTCAATAATTCTTTGTTGTGGGGGAAGAGATGCTGTCCTGTGCATTTTAGGAAGTTTAGCAGCATCCTTGCTCTCTACCCACTAGATGCCAGTAGCATGTCTTCCATGACAGCCAAAAATGTCTCCACACATTGCCAAATGTCCCTGGATGGGCAAACTCACCAGCATTTGCAAATGAATGCCTTCCTAGTTGTGTCACTTTGGGGAAGTTATTAACTTGTTGATCTTTTATAAAATTAGGCTATTAATATATTACTCCAAGAGTTGTGATTATTAAACGTACTCAGTGTAGCTTTGAACATTATCTGGTAAATGTTTGGGAATTTTTAGCTGTGATGAGAAAAACAATAATTATTGTTATTGTTATTTTAGTCACTATTATTATTGCTATGGGCTGAATTTTGTCCCTCAAAAATTTGTGTGCTAAAGTCCTAACACCCAGTATTTCACAAAGAGACCTTATTTGGAGATGGTGTCTTTATAGAGGTAATAGAGTTAAAAATGGGATTCTTAGAGTGGGCCCTTATTCAATATGACTGGTGTCATTATAAAAGAGAAATCTGGAGACATACATGCACATAGGAAAAACACCATGTGAAGACGAAGGCAACTATCGGAGTAAGGTGTCTACAATCCAAAGAATGCCAAAGGTTGCCAGAAAACCACCAGAAGCTAGATGAGAGGCATGAAACAAATTCATAGACCTCAGAAGGAAGCAAACCTGTGCACACCTTGATTTTAGATATCTAACCTCCCTGAGACAATAAATTTCTGTCGTATGAGCCATCTAGTTTGTGATACTTTGCTATGGCAGTCCTAGTAAACTAATACAATTATTATAATTTTATTGTTATTGTTATTATCGTTACTATTTCTCCATTAATCCACCAATATTCTATAGCATCTGACTCCTGTGCACATGTTAGTAGAGTGTTAGAGATGTTTTTTGCTTGGCAGCAAAAAATAAGAGAAAGAAAATAACACTACTTGAATTTCATTATGGTTCTTCAATAGCCAGCATTAGGATTTATTTTGAAAGTATAAAATGCTGCTGGATCTTGATTCAGGTTATAAATGACAAAAGGTTAAAATTTTGTCTTCATTTCCTTAGAGTTACTTAGATTGAGAAAGAGTCACAAGGACTTGAATAGTTGCCTTGGAAATATTTTGAATAGAATATAATTGTAGATTGTGAAAAAAGTCTCTGAGAAAAATAACTTTATGGGATCTTGGAGTAAAAATTGGGCAAACTGTATCCTGAGTCTCATTCTGCTCTCCTGCTCTAGGACTTACGACAAGACAGTCCACTTTTATGGACATCAATTTTCTCAACTATATATGATGTGAGATGGTTGGACTAAATGATCTATAGCTTTCCTTGAAGCATTGATGTTTTATATTTTTACAGAGAGAAACAATGAGCAGAAAGAAATGAGTCAATGATACTATTTTGTGTTGTCTCTCCAACATGGACTTCGTATATAATGCCTGTCTCTTTCAATTATGTTTCTTAAAAGACAGAAAACATGTCATACACACACACTCATTAAGGATTGTGCAATTATCCTTACCTACTTATCATAGAGCAGATGAGTAAAATCCTCTTAGGAGAAAAGCATTAATATTGTTCTTTCATAGAAAATACATGTGGTCTTTCCAAGGGCTCTGGGACAATGCAAGTCTATATTCATAAAATGAGAAGGCTACACAATGAGTATCTTAGGGATTAACTTCATAAATGCCATCATCTTGAGTTTAGAGAAATAAATACATAAATACTAGTTTTCCAGTGTAACATAATTTTATTTTTCCTCCTGTTTCCTTGGGCCAAAATTATTTTAATTGGTGATATGAAGAAAAGTATGTTGATATGTCCTAAAAGCAAAATTCAACAAAAATCTCTCACAAAAGACATATCTACCAAAACTAGTGTGATAAATGCTCTATATATGCAAACGTATACCTTCCAAATAACATGGTTAACACAATAAATTAAAGTTCAAAGAGTTTTCCCTCTCAACAGTCACCTGCTATTTTCTAAAATTATCAAATGTTTTGTTTTCTTCTTTAGTATACTGTATACTTTAGTATACAAATACCAAATACAGTCTTAACATAGTTGGTCATTTCTCACTTTAGAGTGTTACCACCTTCCACTGATTTCTGCCTCGTTTGTCTCTTGACATTTAGATATCACACCCATTTGGATTTTTTCTTATTCTAGTGTCCTTCCTTAGCTAGGACCACCTGGTTTCTCAATGATAACTAAACTCTGTGACTTAGTGCTTAATTGGAATTGCCCATAATATTAGATGACTCTCTTCAAACTTAGCAACCTGGGCTTGTCCATCTCTCTTAGGCTCATTCCACCAAGTCCTACTGAAACATTCCCATTATGAGGTATCAGAATGAAAACCACAGGTGCTGAGTGTACCCAGCTGGGCAAAATGATCAACCAACATTTTTCTGTTTTTTTCTTCCCCTCCTTCTTCCCTTAAAGAAGATAACATTTTGGCATGGGGAATATGCTCAATGATATTGTAATAACTTGACGTAGTGACAGATGGTGGTTGGACTTAACGTGGTGATCATTCCGTAGTGGATAAAAATATCGAGTCACTATGCAGTACACCTGAAACTAACACAGTATTGTATGTCAATTATGATTCAATAAATAAATAAAAACAAGATAACAGTTTCGTTAGTAGAAGTTGAGACATTGTTTAAAGGATGAAATCTGCACCTTTGTTATAATAGAGACAACTGGAAATAGTTTATATAGATTTTTATTTAATGTTAGTAATGTTGTATCTTGTAAGAGTACGTTTTTTAGTACTTTTTAACAATGGAGTGTTCACTTTGGTGAGGGTGAACATCCAAAATACATTATAATCCCTTATGGTGTCAATTGCCTTCTTTAATAAAAGTCTAAATAAATAAAAAATACAATTGAAACCATATTCACTTTGTCCTCAATTGATAAGTTTTATCTCTCAAGGGGTGAATTACCTGGCAAGATAAAATGTTTTTATTCAAATGCATGAATTTACCAGTGTAACTTCAGCACTGAGGAATGCAATGCAGATTTTTGCGTTTCTCTCATAATACTCATTACACAGTCAGATTTTCTTTTTCTAGTTATAATTATAACATCCATTAGTCTACAAGTGACATTCTGCATAAATAGCATGTGCCAGAGGTTGCAATTTGGGGAAGTCATGTGATAGCACAGAGAACAAGGGAAAAACACCAAAAGGAAGAGAGACAAGTGCATGTTACTCTTTCAATGCTGCATCCAAGTTGCCTGTCATAATGCCTGACAAAATAAGAGGTACTCTCTAAATATTTTTGTAAAATGAATTGATGAGTGAATAAGTGAACTTGAATGTTGGCGTTGTGTATTTTGTTCTTGTTTTCAAAATATATTAAATGTTAGATTCTTTCTCTTGCATCTTTTCTCTCTCTCTCTCTCTGTCTGATTGGAGGCATGAGGCCAAACAATTTTAGGCCTAAAATAGACTCATCAATAAATGTTGAATGAATGGTGGTTCATGATCCCTAGACTGCATTCCTGATATTCTATTCTCATCCAGCACATTCTCCCTAGTCAATTTGAGTCACGTCAGTTGTTTCAGCTGTTATGCCTATGCAGATAACTTTCAAATAAAAGTCTTCAAATCAGATTCTGTCTGACCTGCAGATCTGTGTGCCAACTTGCTGTCTACCATTACGACACTGGCTACACAGATTGAATATTTTCAAACTCTACATTTTCCATGCTCTCCATCCCTAATACTATGTTGTATTTCATACCCTTGTCATTTGGCATCTTGACTCTAGTCATTGTCTCTTGCTTCTGGTTTTCGCTTCCTTTATTCCATCTGCTTTGAACTGATCACTATAATGCATCTTGTTAACTTACTATCCTGCTAGTATCCTTATCTAGCTCTTAATGATATATATGTATGTATTACAGTCAGAACTATATGAAGGTCTACAAGCTTTTTCGTAACATAGCCATGCCTGCCTAACACTTCATCTTTTACTTGATAATTTGGGAATTCTCAATGATTTTATGGTTACTTGAAGTTTATTTGTACTTTTTGGGCAACTGAATGTGAAAATCTATCCATCTGAAATGGCCTTTTAAGTTTTTATCTATCAAGTCTTGACTGACCTCCACGGAAGACTGTGAGATTATATCTGCTGCACATTATGTACATTGTACCCCAGTCCTCTAACATATTGATGGGTTTGAGTGAAGATGGATGAACATAGGGAGTTTCTAGAATAAATGCCCTGGGGAGGAAGGGGGTGTTCTGCCTTTTTCTCCAGAGAATTTGGCATATAAGGCCACATGTTCATACTTCAAAATTTGCATGAAACACTGCCAAGATTAAAATAAGGAAAAAAATCATTCAAACCCAAATTCCAAACAAGGGATTTGAGAGGATCACACTTGCTGAGATAGAGTGCCGAAAGAATTGTTCAAGGGGAAAAAACACAAAGGCCAAGTGAATAAGTTAGCAGAAGTAGGCAATCAGCCAGTGGAGTAGATAAGTTCTGAACTTCAATACTAGTCAAACTATTGTAAATACTGTCCCCCTCCTTATCTGTGGCTATTTGTTGAGAAATATCCACATAAAGGGTGAGGTACAGAGCAAGGAAATACCTCCATTACATAACCATCTTCATGTCATATTTTATAATCCCTAATTCATACATTTCTCCCAGCCAGAATATGAGTTTCTTGCAAAGGGAGATGGTATTTTATCATATTAATTTTAGTACTTAGTCCAAGATATGAGCCAGAATAAGTGGCAGTGAATATTGGTTAAATTAATGGATGAAAAATTGTCATCAGGCAGCACAAGAATATCACTTGAATAACTGAAGAGTGGTATAATTATGAGAACACTGCCTAGAAGTTTCTATAGAAATATTTTACTGACCTAGATAAATTAAGATGATACCAGCTCCTCCCTCCTTCCAACCCGTGTCTCTGCATCTCTTTGCCACATCTCACATAAACAGCATCCTAAGAGGCACTCAAGTAAACCTTTAATGACTTTGGAGATGTATTTCCAAAGAAGTGATGTTGTGAGAAGAATTATTTCATGCTTAATTCCACTTACTTCTGACAGGAGTTTACACTATTCCTTGAAACAGTGGGCACTCCAAAACAGCAGCCAAGAAAGACAACTACAGGGAGATTCCCCTCCCTGCTGATGATGGAAGAATTTTTAGAATGAAGCTTATTGATCCTTGGTAAGTGAATGCCGCAACTGTGAATTCTCACTCTATGGTATTGAAGTTTAAGACCCATTCTAAAAGAAGTTGCACCAGGGCCGGCCCCGTGGCTTGGTGGTTAAGTGAGCGCGCTCCACTGCTGGCGGCCTGGGTTCGGATCCCGGGCTCGCACCGACGCGCTGCTTCTCCGGCCATGCTGAGGCCGCGTCCCACATACAGCAACTAGAAGGATGTGCAGCTATGACACACAACTATCTACTGGGGCTTTGGGGGGAAAAAATAAATAAATAAAATCTTTAAAAAAAAAAAAAAAAAAAAAAGAAGTTGCACCTAACTCACTAAGCTTATTATATTGAAACAATTGATGAGGCTTCCCATCCTCTAGTGTTGTATTCCTGGAAAGGCTTTTTTCCAGGATGTGAACTCATTTCAAATGAATCACATAGTTACCCATCTCTTAGGGAAGCAGATCCATTAGGCAATAACCTTTGAGGAGGGGAGATGCCATGCTTTCACTTGCAAAAATGAATTGCTTCCTAAGATTTCTTTTTTGAAATCTCTTAAGGTAACTTCTGCTTCATAAACTCAGCTGTTATTAAAAGTTAGAAAGTATATTATTGTTAATTACATTTTCTAAAAATGACCAGCGATGTGATTCAGGATCATAGAATTTCAGGTTTCAGAGAAGTCTCAGAAATTACCTGGTCACATTGGAGTACTTGAATTCTTGCTCAGATATTCCTCTGGGAGCCCTCTGTTAGATTCTGACCACTGACAGGAGGTGTTGTTGCTGACTGTCACAGGGCTGATATGTGATATTGGACAAAATGTCCTAATTGCAGCAGATCCACACAGATTGCGTGGGCACAGTGATCAGACTGGAATGATCTCACTCCTGTGCAAGCTATCTGGTTGAGATTTAACTGGTATTTATGGGATGCCTATTATATGGCAGGCACAGAGCTGATGCATTTCCACATGGTTGCATTTAACTTTCACAATTTTGGAAGTTTCGAATATTGTTCGCATTTTTAAAACGATTAAATTTAAGCACAGACAATTTAAGCATTTTGCCTAAAATCACAAAGAATGAAGTAGCAGAGGAAGGGTTAGAAACTAGACTTCCTGATTCCAATCCTAATGTTGTTCCCTATGCTGTCAGCACGTGCCCTCTCACTCATTCTGTGTTCACTTGATGGATTTAACACATTATGCTCAGATGGTGCCAGATAATTTCTGTTCGTTATCCATATTTTCCAAACTTCTTCGTATCTAATTTTATTTATAAATACCTCAAATATGTATATATTTTGGAAATCTCATATTACAAAAATTATTTTTCCCATTACTAAAACTAGGGGTCAACAAGTTACCACCTGCTTTTGTAAATAAAGCTTTATTGGAACACAGCCACAACTATTCATTTATTTATTTTCCACGGCTGCTTTTGTCCTGCAATGGAAGAGCTGAGTAGTTGCCACAGAGACTTTACAGCCTACAAAGCCTAAAATATTTACAATTGGTCCCTTTCCAGAGTCATACCATAGAGATGAGAATTCTGACCCTTGTATTGGTGTTACTCCATCTGTGTGGCTTCTTTGCTTGATTGTGCCAAGATGGTCCTGGATAACACCGACGTACTCTGCACATTTTAAATTAATGCATTGTCTAAAATGTTTGCTCACCCCTGGTTTAAACAGTGGGAAATCATTCATAGAAATTATTTACATTTGTGCGTGCACATGCATGGATGAATACATATGTGCTTTAAAAGGTTGATAAATCCTTTTTGGAAGAAGTATGGGTGGAAACAAATGTTTGTATATGAAGGTCTTTATCTATCTACTTTATCTACCTATCTATCTATCTATCTATCTATCTATCTATCTATCTATCTATCGTTGGGGAAGAGGGAGAATCCCCCTCCACCTTTTCCCTTAAGGTTCTTATGCTTGGCCAAATAACTAAAAGACAGGTTAGCAGGAGAAAGTAATACCAAGTTTAGTGACATGTATACATGGGAGAAACCAGGGAAACTGAGTTTCTCAACACAATAGTGGCAATTCTCATCTTAAATACTATCTTCAGCTAAAGACAAAAGAGAATGTTGGGGGTGAGGGGTTTGGGATTTCAGAGGGGAAGAAGACAATTTACATGGAGAGGGAAATGTAAATGTTTGTCAGACAATTCTTTACAGGGCCACCTATAGAGAATGTGGCCGGAGAGACAGGAATCACAGTAATCAAGAATATGTAGATTTAAGTCCTTTCCTTCTGTACTGATAAGAGTTTCCAGAGACAAGGCCATCCCCCTACTCTTCCCAGCACACAGAGAGAGATAACTTTACAAATGGAGATTTCCTTTATAAATGTAAATGTTTGTCTGGCAGCTCCTTGCAGGGCCACCTAGAGAATGTGGCCAGGAAGAGACGGAATTTCTGATAAGAGGGGCTTGTTGGTGCCTTTCCTATTGTAACATCTATTTTACACTGCATTACAGCTATCCTATGATAGTAACTCCTTCCTGGAACAGGTCTTCTATGTTAAATTCTTTAGGCAGTTTGGGGGAGGTCAAATGTCCATCAGAGAAAATAATCAAGGTAAAGAGATATATTTCAGGGTGGCCAATTTTGAACTCCCACAATATCAGTGTAAAAACATATATCTGTATATCTATATAGATATAGTTACTGCATATACTTAGTTTGAGTTGGCAAATGAGAAGTAAATGCCCAGCAATTTCCCTTTACTGTGACCACGGTTTATCCTTTATTATGTATGTACTTTCCCATGGCAGTTAGATGAGCCATCTGAATCTTTTTCAAAATAGCATTTTAAAAAATAACTACTGAACACCCAGAGTTGCCATTGGGAATAAAAACTATGTTTAATATCCAGTATACACCATATTATGTAACCCAAATATAACGTGTGTGGAAGTGGAAGTGGGTGGGGTAAGTACTCCCAGGAACACACATACACTACAGCATCATGCAAAATATATTTTTAATAATATACTTATTCTTGCATACACTAAAAATACTGTAATCTTGCATTACATGGTGACATATTTTGTTACAGTATACGGAATAGGATTATTTGAAATTTGGCTATATATTAAAAAAGGTTGATCTGGCATACAATTTTGGATAAAACATGGAAATTTAAAATAGAACAAAATACTAATATAAAAATAGCAATATACTCTTAATCAAGCCTATGTGAGTAGATTTATTTATTAGAATTCAATTTGTTTAATCTTTATTGCTATGTTCTCATATTTTAAAAATTGTGGATGTTACTCTTCATTTTTTGAACAAAGAAACAGGGGTAATATAAAACACACTGCGTTATAAAGTTACTGTTTTATGGTAATATAAATGTGCATTCCGGTTGCACGATGTCTCCTATCAGTGGACGGCAAGATGGTATTTATCAGTCAGGTGTGAATATAACTGGTATTGCCAAGCATAATAGACAATAGATTCTACTATAAGTTTAGAGAAGACACAGACACACTTTTCAAATTGATGTTTCCTATACCCACATTCCATAAAATCTGATGTCATAATATTATATCTTTACTCTGTAAAAATATTTTCATGTCAGCCCCAGAAATTATGTCTCCTTCTGCTATAAAATCTGTCCTTGATCCTCAAAAGAGAGGCTTCGAGAGAAAATATAGTCCTCCAACACAGGTTAGTGTGATGGAGAGATTATGGTGCCTAGAGTCAGACTCTTCATAAGTCTAACTCTGGGGTGCGTGAATGTATGTGTGTGTCCTTCTCTGACCCTCTGTCTCATTCTCAGTGGATTAGTTTTCCATTGCTGCTATAACAAATTATCACAAATTTTGTGGCTTAAAACAACACAAATTTATGATCTTACAGTTCTTTAGGTCAAAAGTCAGACACAGATCTCATTGAGCTAAAATCAAGCCATCAGCAGGTCTGCTTTCATTTATGGAAGCTCTGGGGAATTGGTTTCCTTGCCTATTCTGTTTTTTAGAGGCCACCCACATTGCTTGGCTCAGTTGCTCTGTCTTCAAAGTCAGTTACCTAGCATCTCTCTGACCTTTCTTTCATAGTCACATCTTCCTCTGACCATAGATGGGTAAGATTCTCCACTTCTGTGGACCCTTGTACTTACCTTGGGCCCACCCACCCATTTAATTAGAGATATCACCCAGGAGACTTCCTATTTCATGGTCCATAATCTGAATCATGTCAGAAAAGTCACCTTTGCTGTGTAAGATTACATAGTCACAGGTTCTGTGGATTAGGATGTGGATATCTTTGTGAAGGGGTGTGACTCTACTTACCACAATCTGTACTGAGATTAAAAATATCTGTTTTATAGAAGTATGAGATTGATTCAATAAGATGGCATGGATAAAATGCCTACCATACGCTAGCCCATAGTGGGTGATTTGTAAGTGTAAGTTATTTTCCATTTTTCTCATTCCCTTCCAAGTATTTAATCACCATGAAGTTTTTATGAGTCAAATTTATAATAAGAATACTGGTGCACATTGAAGACTAAGTGCCACCGTATCTTAGGTGATGGTACCAATCTAGATCAGGCATAGATTAAGAAGTGAGAGAAAATATTTCTGTGTAGGCAAATACAAACATTCATGTGCACGAAAGTTGCAAATCCACAAAGTAAGGACAATCTACACAAGAAATGAATGCTTTTTATCCCATTATTTATATAACCTCACTGTATGTTAATCATCTGTTTTATATCAGTTTCACTACTAGATACATTCTTGGGGAGCACTAATTTTTCTTATTTATTATAGTAATTCTGTATCAAATATTGTGTGTGAGCATATGTGTATGCAAAGAATGTTTTTATCATAATGACTACAAAAAGAAGTATTTATGAAATGTATAACATATTTATATATTATTTCATATACTATATAAACATACATTAAGCAAAGTAACGCAATGTAAAAAAATACACATACATGAATATATATGCCTGTGTGTGTGTATATATATATATACACACACATAACGTTTGATTTATTCATATATACCTGTGTTTGATTTCTCCATCTGTTCATAAGATACTCCAATGTGCTTAGAACAACATTTTGCATACATTAAATGTTTAATATTTAGCTATTATATTATATATATGAGTTTACACACACACACTGGTTTTTCACCTTTGTCACTGAATATGTGTCACAGTGGCTTTTGTTCCTGCCATCCAAATCAGGAGTTATAGTAAAATGGTCATGATTTTAAGCTGTTTAGTTTTGAAGTAATTTATTTCACAGCAATTGATAACTATGTAAGGCTGAAGGCAAGGATGGTCTTAAATTCCTAAACAATTCATGGAAGATGATGGGGTGAAAGGTAGTATTGCAGGCTATGATTAAACTTAAATGGAGATGGAGAATAAAATGATCATACATTCTCAAAATGGAAAGATTGAATCCTAAGTTTTAGATTTAAAGAAGGCTGGATCTTTGAGACTTCAACATAGCAAGGACATATTTGTGCTATGTGAACTTTGTTTGTGCATACAAAGGTCCTACTAGCTAGGAAGGAAAGGAGGGAGTGAAGGAGGGAGAGAAGGAGAGAGGGAAGGAGGAAAGAAGGAAGGAAGGAAAATCAGACAGATGTTTAGGTTGAAAAACAAAGCAGTATGTAGGTCAAATAAACCAGGGTCTAAATAACCAGCTTTCCACTGGTTGAAATGGCCAGTTCTTGGAATCTGTCCTTTAGGAAATGTGATGCCATACCTTTTAAACCATCAAGATGCACAGGATGTAAGTCAAGCTTTTTAGAAATTATGGTGCCTCTTGAGGACCACATGGATGCTTTCAAGTGAATGACAACTTCAGTGTATTTAGTTGCTTTCCAAAAGCATCCATCAATTATCTATGCTAACTTAACTCACAGGACATCATAGAACATGGTTTGGAAGCACCACCGTTACATTCAGGACTCTCTCATTTGTAGCACATCATGCTCCTTTTCCTTAAAATCCCTCATTCCCTTTGTCTTTTCTTCCTTATTATGAACTCATATTCTGATGTTAAAAGTTAGTTTAGCATAGAGTACTGGCTCACAAGCTAAATTGACTGGATCCAAATTCTGTTTCTGCCACTTAGTGGCTGTGAGACACTGACAAACTCATTTAACTTCTTTTGGCCTCTATTTTTTAATCTTATTGTGCTAAAATTTGCATTGATCATTTAGGATACATGGTTATTATAAGGAATTAAAGAGTTAATGCACATAAAGCAGATAGCGGAGTGCCAGGCATGTAGTAGAACTCAACACACATTCAATATTACCAGACTCTAAATCAACGCTTATTTGAGGATTTCACAGAATCCTCGAGTCAGCTTCATTTCCCCACCATATCTTTTACTATAGCATATTTTGAAATATCTGCCATAGAAAATATCACTGTTTTATAATTATTTGTTTCCAAGCTTGTCTGTCTCACTAGAGAATGAATCCTTGGAGCAGAAACTGACTTAGTTATTGCTGTATTCTTAGTGGCTTGCAAAATGTGGGACACAGATTAGGTACTCACAAAACAAAATCTAAATGAATAAATGAATTAATCAATGCATCTGTCAACATATTTGAGGCTGGTTAGAGTTAAGCAGGGATATATATATTTTTTTCATTGTTTTCCCAACACACACACATATATATACATATATGTATATATATGATGGTTAACATAGAGACAGAAAATATTAGTTAGAAAAAAATATAGGAGCTGATATCACATAGAGTAGGATTAAAATAAACTCTGCCATCAAGCACTTGCTGTTGACCTTCAAGAGGTAATTGAACAAGCTAGAGTCTCTTTTTTTCTACCTACATTGCATCACTGTGAAAATTCATATAAAATATATAAAGGACCTGACACCTAATAGCTGATAGCTATTGTATTGGCATTGCCAAAGGTTATAAGGCTTGGCTATTTGTAGAAACACATTATAGATTCTTGGGAATAAACAATCCTGCCTAGAAAGAGCCACATTATTATTCTGTTTTTTAAACAAAAGTAGTGAAGTAATTTAGTGCCTTCCAGATAAGCTCAACTTTCATATATTGCTACCTGGGGCCAGGGAGAATATCTGTGGGAAAGCAACTGGTAGAAATAGATAGGGCTATTTGCTCTCTAAGTGTCTTTGGGCCTGTGAAATGAGGGTTCTATAGGCAGATTTCCCACCTGTGAGAGGATTACTGCTGGAGCTTTTTACCTGTTCACTAAAATAGCCAGAGTAGCTTCCTTCATGTAAGCAGTCTTAAGTTTGCCCATTTACTCTAAGAGATCAATAAATCTCAGTTCCTGATTTTATTCTAAGTATTCCTCTGCCACTGATATGAAATCAAATAAAAAAGTTTTACTCTCAAAGAATAAATCATCATTATAGCAGAAGGTGCCATATACACAGTGCCAACAAAGCCATGTTAAGTGTTTTATGTGTATTATTTTATTTAATCCATACAAAGACCTTAGGACTTAGATTCTATTTTTATTAGCTTCCTTTTATAGAAGAGGCTTTTGAAACTCAGAATAGCAAATTAATATTTGTAGCAAGTAAGAGGTAGAAAAGAGATTTAAACTCAGATCTTTCTTACTCCAAAGCCCTGCTCTTTCTATTGAATTACATTGTCTTTCAAAAATACTAATTAATTGACACATGTTAGTGGGAAATAGAGCAGGACTAGAAATCAAGCTATAGGGGCTAAATACCCTTATTATAGTTGTAGAGTGAAGGGTCATTTCCTAACAGGACGGCAGAAGAGGAAAAGTCCATGAGAAGACCTTGTCTCAGTGCGATTCTTGAGGCTAAAAATTGCAATGTGTTTGGGTTTGGGACATATGCATCCTTTCTCTGTCAAGTCTTAGCTGTGTGAATTTAAGGTAGTCACGGATCTTCACAAAGTTATTTCCCCAGAAACTGACCTTGTGATTTAGATTTGTGTATTTTACTTAAGAAGCAATCTTAGAAGGCATAGTAGGGAAATGGGGAAGATACATGGGAAAGAGAAGAAAGTCAATACAGACTACCCTAATGAAGAAGTCATGATTGTGGACAAACAAGGTATAGTCCCACTTGTGATCTCTGGGAGCCTGCAAAGAACACGCATCAGAGCCCCATATCTCCAAAAAAGAGTGAGGAAGTTGGGGCATTTATCCACCAACTCCCATCCATCACCGGGCAAGGGCTGCACTTGAGACATTAAGCTCTGTAATTTCTGGTCTGCCCTGTGGAGGCAAGCATGATCCAACTACCAGAGAAAATCATCAGTCAAAATAGCACAGGTTCCAGAAGTAGAAAACCATCAATGCCTATAGAAATGATGAGTGCTGAGGAGGTGTGGATGGGGCGCTGACAGCATCTGCTATACTCACAGAGGCTCAAGTTTCCCATGTAGAAAAGACAGATGATGACCCTTGCTCTGTCTGACTTTGATATCATTAAAATATAAATAACATGAATAGCAAAATGATTTGAAGGAAAATCTTTGAGCAGATGCTATTTGTTATTCTTTCTGGTGAACTGATTAGTCCTATTGTTGTAAAAAAATCTTATTAAATTATTGTAAGCAGTTCCCTTTCATGATGACAAAATCCAATATTTCTCATTTCATTTATCTTTGTTAAGCTAACGAGGAATATGTGAGAGTTTTTTTATTATCTTGTCTTTCAAGCCATATACTTTTGGACTTTTCAATTGAAGATGAGTTTTTTTTCTTTGGAGAGCATCAGGAAATAATTTGAAAGGGGGAGAAGAATACCTTATTCATCTTTGTGTATCCCCAGTAACAACTATATGTTGGAGGTGATTTGTAAATATTGATAGATAAATGAATGGAACTTATAAAGCCTTATATGGTAGGCTAAAGACCTTGGAAGTATATTCTTCTAAGTTTATTATTTTTAGGATTTTTGATTATCATGTTCTTTCTGTCCTGTCATTTAAAGTATTTCTTAAGAACATTTAAAAGAAATGCCTCTTCTCATACCTGATTCATTACTTCAGAAGAACAGCCATGTTTTTCCTCTGGAACAAAGGGAGAGCTTGGCATTGTCTGTTTTGTCTGACAGATACTGTTGACATTTGGTCATTTACTGCTTAAAAAATTTAAAAGATTGTTTTTTCCCCTCTGGGGGGTTCACAGAACTCTTGTTTCTTTAGTTGTTGCATATACCTCCAGTAGCCTATTGTCAATATACAGGGCAAACATAACTAAATGATGTCACAAGCATTTTGGGAATCCCAACTCTTACATATATATAAGCTGGGGTATCAAACAACTAAACATGTGTGTATTGGCATAGCTGGGGGCCAACAGCTGCCTGGTGGTTGTAAACAATTTAGAATTTCAGAAATGAGAAGGAGATTAGAAGAGACTAAATGGCAAACTCAAGGAGGCAGGCATGAAGGGCTTTGAAAAATATGCTAAAATGATTGTGATACATACATTTTGAAAGACTTTCAGCTAAAAGGTAAGGTGGCTAAAATTATATTGTAAAATATATGTTTCAGTCTATACAAAAGTCAAAATATAATGATGTACATCTGAAATTTATATAATGGTATAAAGCAATGTGACCTCAATAAAATAAAAAATATATTAAATAAATGCTTTTTAAAATAAAAATATATATAATATGTTTCAGGTAGGACCAGATCCCAGGCTAGCACTCCCATCATGAGAACTATAAAACTGGATAAGATACATGAAGGGACACTTAGACTCAGACAGTAGGCCACAAGCATATGATCTCTGAGGGCCTGAGAGCTCACAAGTTGAGTCCATTGCCCAGAAATCCATCTAGGGAAAATCTCTCATCAGTACAGCATGAAGTTTGAGCAGGGTACAGCTGTCCACTGAGCTGAGGAAGTGGAAGTCAGAGATAAGGGCAGGGGGATCTGAGAGGTGGAACATCAGAGAAGAGCCCCAGAAGTCCATGTGGGATCTCCTGCAAGTTTGAGGCTGAGGGCTGGGTTGTCCATGTGCAGAGTGGGGCTATCTGAGGCTTACCAGAGAGTATCTGCTGTGGAGTTGAAAACAGGAGATGGTAGAGATCAGGCAGTGCAGAGGGAAGGGCAGTGTCTGAAGATTCAGAGTTCCAGCCCTGCTAGAGTGGAGAGATTTCCTTAGTATCTTATTCTCAATACTGAACCATTTAAGACACAACAAAGTCTGTGCCTTAGGAGCAAAGACAACACACATAAGTAAGATGCACTCTCCCCATATAGAAATCCTAAAATTAAGACTTGATAAGATTTGTAAGGGAGACAGAGTGGAGTTCACTCCTTCAAAAGTTAGAGCAACTTGGGAAATACCTTAGGCTTTCCATAGATTCTCACTAGCAAAGTATAAACAGAAACCTACACAAGTTCAAGATGATCAGACCATAATTGAACATATCATTTTGCTCCTAGGTATTTACCTACAGGAAATAAAAACATACATCCACTCAAAGATTTGTACATAAATGTTCATAGCAGCTATATTTATAATTGTCCTGAACTGGAAACAACCCAACTATCTAACAGGTTAATGGGTAAACAAGTCATGATATATTCATACAATGAAAAACTAGTTATTCAGCAATAAAAAGGAAAGAACGACTGAAACACAAGACAAAATGTACAAATCTCAGACACATTATGCAGAGTAAAAGAAGAAAAACCCCAAAGAATAAACTCTGTATGACCCACTTATATGGAACTCTAGAGAAGACAAAGTAATGTACAGAGACAGAAAAAAGATCAGTGGTTTAATTACTAGTTTTGTTTTATTTTTCACTTGTTTGTTTTTGAGGATGTGAGTGTGTTGAACGCAAAGAGACACAAAATTATTTTTTCGTGATTAAGGCAATGTTATATATCTTAATTGAGATGTGAAAATGAGAGTGCTATGGAATGAATTGTGTCCACCCAAAATTCATATATCGAAGACCTAACCCCCAACGTGACTGTGTTTGGAGATAAGGCCTTGAAGAAGTAAGTCAAGTTAAATAAGGTCATAAGGGTGACGCCTTGATTCAGTAGGAGCAGTGTCCTTATAAAAAGAGACACCAGAGAGATCTCTCTCTCTTTCTCTTCACCATATGAGGACACAGCGAGAAGGCAACCATCTGCAAGCCAGGAAGAGAGCTCTTACCAGAAACCAAATAGACCAGAACCTTAATCTTCAACTTATAGCCTCCAGAAGTCTAAGAAAATAAATTTCTATGGTTTAAGCCACTCCATCTATAGTATTTTTGAGATAGCAGCTCAAGCAGACTAAAATGATAGGTATTTACATTTGTTAACAGTCAGTAAACTCGGTATTTAAACATGTATAAAATTTATTATGCATAAATTATACTTCAATAAAGCTGAGTAGGAATATGTTACCGAGATAGCACACTGAGAGAAATGTGGTTTATTGAGGAAGAAGGATGAAGATGGAAGGCAGAATGCCTAGTTATTGTCGGTACATGAGTTCATGGGAAGTACCAAACAAAAAGTTAAAAAGAAAAAAAACCAAACTAATCTGGGCTTTTGGCAGAAGGTGGGAAATTAGCTCAAAAACACCTGTGTTATCTAGAAGTTATAATGAACATATTTTGGAGTTTGATAGGTTGTGTTGTAGTGACAAAGATGGATAGGTTTCAGGTGACATCCAAATTTCTGGATTATATGACAAGGTGAATGATGTCATTTATTTGAAATACAGGGGACCTTGTAACATTTGTATTGGGAAGAAAGATGTCTTTATTTTGGGTATGATAGGTTGAATTGTCTTGGGGACATTCAAAAGGATATATATCTATGGCATTAGATATAGATCTTTGAATTTTAGAGTGAGTTCATACCTGCCTATAAATTAGAGTCATTAGCATAAAAACGAGAATTACAACCATGAGAGTGGATGAGATCACCCAGTTGGAGATGTTAGAGAGAAGAAAGAAATTAGCTGAGAACTCATAAAAATATGAATATTTAAGAGACAGGCAGAGGAAGTGAAGCTCATGAAGGAAGCAAAGAAAGATAAAAGAGTGAATAAAGAAAAGTGGTGTCACAGAAGTCAGGGGAATAGAGTATTTTGAGGAGGGCAACATCAATAATGTCAAAGGCAACTGAAAAGCCTAGTAAAGGAGTCCATTTAGGTCTGAAGCACATTTATTGGATTTGGCACTAAGAACTGGGACTGGCCAGGGACAAGAGAAGAAAATCTTGGACTAAAAGCTAGAGTATCTGCATTCACATCCAGACTTCAGATAATTGCTGTGTGACGTAGAACAAATTCCTTTACCTCCATGAACTTGAACACCCTCTTTATCAAAAGGGGATGATAAAAATAGGTTGTAGGAAGATAGAATGTAATGAGTGTGGAAGCAACTTCTTATTTCTGATTGAAATAAGCTATTTAAAGTGCTACTATACTTTGTGAGGAAAGAATAATGTATCAGAAATATAGTTATACTACTACATCTGCATCAGTCAGGAGACGCTAAAGTATGTTGCGGTAATGAAATATCAAAAACTTTCATGGTTTAGCACCACTAAATTGTATTTCTCATATCCATGCTACATATCCAACACAAGGTGGTGGTGGGTTTGGGTCCACACATTCACCCTATGCCATCTTATGATGTTATGCTATCTTATGATATTCTACTACACACAAATGCTTTCGGGTTCCTTGTGGCATGGAAGGAGAAAGCTGAAAAATCCAGTACTGACAATAAAATGTTTGCCCTGGAAGTGACAGGCCACTTCTTTTCATATATTCCATTGACATAATTAGATACTTAACCATTCTCAACTTCAAAGGGTTAGGGAAGTCCAACTTTCTCATGTGCTTTCAAGGGAAGGATTAGAAATGTTAGGAATCTGTAGAATTCCTATTATAATATTCCAAAATGATATTAGAATACAAGCCCTATAGAATGACACTAAAAGAGACAGGCACACTTCTGGCCTCATTCAGTGCAGGACTTTTTTTTGTCCCCAATTTTGTCACTTATAGCATCTAACAATATACATAGACTTGTTAGAAAATAATAATCTTTCCACTTATATTATACGATCATTTTGTTTATCATACAGGAAGACATTATTGTTCAGTGGAAAGAGCATGGGTTTTGGCTAAAACAGACATGGATTTGAATTCTGGATACATGTAACTACAGGCAAAATGCTTAAACTCTCTAAGATTTGCCATTTTTGTCTACATAATAAAGACAATAAACAATCTTCAGGATTTTTTTTTCTGAAAATTAAAGGAGATAAATAAATCCCTTGGATTTGGAGATGATTTTGTGTCTTTAGCCTCTGCTTATAGAACAGGTTCATTTCAGCTTCTTTGAACAGTTCATTGAAAATACCATTAAATAAAATACTTTGAATGTCAGGCAAAATAGTCCTACTGTTCATCCATGTTCCACCTTCCTCTAGCTCCCATGGATATACTTCATAGGTAAGAAGGACAGGTTACTATCTCTGGGATATCAAGTTTCTGATTCAGAAGGACTTACACATGTTTTGTCTGGCTTACTGTTCTGTGTCTTCTGTGGAATTGGGGAGATTTGGACTGTGAAAGTCCACAGCAATGCCATCTCAGCTATAAGGAGTCCCTAATCTCAACTACCATGTGCACATCGCTAATACTCTTCCAGATGTAGGAAGGGATACAATAGAAAATATTTTTCATTACGGCTTGTGTGTTGTTTCATTTAATTCCAGTTTTCCCAGAACCCATAAATCAAAGTCAATACTTTAGTCAAAGTGTTAGGTCAGCCACCCAAATTGTCAATAATCAGGCAATTACCCAATCAGCTAGTTTGTGTCTTATTGAAGGAAACCATCAGTGGCAACATCTACATTTCTGTTGTGAAAGAAAAACTGCATTTTGAGGGAAATTAATTATATGGCTCCCCATAGCTCCTTCAGGTTATTGTCTAATTTATTCTACTGCGGTAACTCAGGAGTGACTCTTAACGAAGTGGCAAGCATCTTCTCATGACCAAAGAAGAGTTGCTGGCAAATGATGCTGCTTGAATCTGACACAGATGCTCTTGCTTGCTGTTAGACCAGTGTGAAGGAAACACGTTAGACATCTGGGTCCTGGTTTAATTTATTTAACATGTGTTTCTATATCTCAACTTATCAAAGAAATACTCAAAAATAAGTCTTGCTTCTGTTTCCAAACACTGAGTTAGAATCAAGAGTCAAGGACCAGGCCATTTGCCACTGTCAATGATATTCATCAACAGTGATTCATGCTCCCTGAAAGGAAAATCACTTCTTTGCATGTTCTTTGAGAAATGAATAATAAACTTATAGTATTACTGCAGGAAAATAGTGGAATTGTAGAAATGCAGTAACTTTCCTTCAGAAATAATTTATTAAAGTAATATAAGTCACAAACTAAATAAGATATAGAGCATTAAAATATTATCAACCCTTAAAAATCAGATCAAATTTATATTAATATTTTGTACCAAATAGCAATTTCAATTTTAAAAGTGCAATCATAAATAGTAACAACTGAGAACACAAATCAAAATCCAGCTTCATTTTCACAAATGCTTTTCTTGCTTATTTTTTTAAAGAGATAAAAAATAACCCACATCTATTCCAATGAAGCCCATTTTAAATGAAATTAAAGCTGAAAGGTTGATTAATAAGCATTGACTAATCCCTCTAAGCCTTAAGCAGATTATCCGAAAATAGATTGATTTCTGATGGCCACAGACAGTGCATCATGACATGAAGATATGGGAGTTTTTATTTAAAACAAAAGTTTGCTGTGTTTTTAAAAATAAATAAACTGCTAAAACCAAACCCAAACCAGAAAAACTCCCATCAATATTTACTTAAACTCCAAATTCCAAATTCAATTTGGAAAACCTAGATGTTTTGTTAAAGTATTGATGGTATGTTGTAATGATAGAAGTTTGAATTTGGCTTCTCTAGAATTCTTTCTAAAGTTGGTCTCTTTTATGGGGCTGTATTAGTCAGATTTATCTAGAGAAACAGAACCAATAGGATACATATCTATATCTATATATCTATATCTATATCTATATCTATATCATGTCTATATCTATATATCTGTATATAAAAGGAGGGAAGATAGAGAGTGAGAATGAGAGAGAGACATAGATTTTAAGGAATTAGCTCACACAATTACGGGAGCTGACAGGTCCAAAATTCGCAGGGCAGGCCTCCATGCTGGAGACCCAGGGAATAGCTGACATTGCAATGTCAAGTCCAAAGGCAGTCTGCAGACAGAATGCCTTCTTTTTCTGGGAATCTCAGCATTGGTCTTTGTTTCCAGCATGTTGGTCATTCAGCAGTTCAATATCTAGATCAGTCTTAGTGAATGGGAGTCCACGCTGTTGACCCATATATGCTCTATCCCACCACCTTGGCTGCTGTGTTCATGCACCAAGGTGCATCTCCCTCATATGAGCAACGATACAGGCTAACTGATGTCAATTGGCTGGCTCATGCTGTCTTCTTGGTTTTTAGGGTCTTTCCCAAAGTGTATGCTCTCTGGTGGGTGTTAACATGCAATATAAAGATATTATACTCTGTGCTCAATATTATACGTCTATCTGTGTGCTTGCTTTCTGGATCTTATCTTCCAATTGTTTTCTTCCTAGGCCTCTGACCAATTAGGTTAGCCATTTGCTACTACTGATGAGTCCATGTATATTCTTGTCTCAGACCACCACACTTTTCACATATATTGAATGACCATGTTCACCACCCAGAGATCTTCTCACTGGAGTATTTTTCCTTTCTGCTATCTTTCATGACCACTCATAAGTAGGGATATAGTAAAGCAGTCAATGTGTATCTCATACCCACATACTGAGCCAAACTTTGCAAGTACCACACTCATCCTATTTCCTCTTGGTGATCAGAGACATTGGCCTTCAAGGGAGGATCTTGGTGTGACACTACAGAATCCTCTACAAAGAATATGTGTCATGTTTTTTGACCACCAAGTCAAAGGGGATAGCATAAATATCCCAGCTTGAGTAGTTGAGTAGACCTCATAAAGGAATTTGTATTTTCACTTGATCTTGATAAATTAATAGGAGCCAATTGTAGAAGACATGAAAAGGAAGACGTTCTACTCTCATTTATTTTTTTACAGCTTTATTGAGGTATAATTGATATACGAAAAAATTGCACATATTTAATGTCTATAATTTGACGAGTTTGGACATATGCATATACCCACGATACCTTCACCATAATCAAGGTAATAAACATATCTATTACCTTCAATGTTTCCCTGTGTCTCTTTGCTCTGTGTGCGTGTGTTAAAAACATTTAATGTGACATCTATCCTTTAACAATGTTTTAAGTGCCTGATACCATATTGTTAACTCTAGGCACTATATTGTAAGGCAGATCTCTAGAACTTATTCATCTTGTTGTTCTAGCCTAATTTAAACAACTGTTTCTCTTGTTCCAACACTTGCCTGAGATTTCCTCTGCTAAGTTCTAATGTTCAATTATCTGTCTATCTCTGTAGGAATACCATGGTCCCACTGAGAACGGAGAACTTTCTTATTCATCTATATCTTCTCAGTGTCTGGCATGGCAACCTGCGTATAGTAGACGCCAATCATGTTTCTCATAATTGAATAAGTACATGTAGGTTTCTCGGCAGGAATACAGATAGACACTCCATTGGTGAACTGAAATACTGTAGAATATAAATCTTACTTAGCTTTGTTATCTAGCTTTGGGACTAATCAATGTTGGTAAAGAGGAGTCATTAGAAGTTTTAAAGGAGGGAGAGCAGATGTTGGGTTTAAAACAAGAGAGATTGTTAATCTGTCTTGAAAGTCGTGACAAGACACCCTAATGACTGCTTTGACCAGCATCTTGATTTCACTTCCAATTCTCATCAGAAAAATAATAATTTTGAAATATCACAAACATATGCAGATATCTGTAAGCCATATAAAACAGAATACTTTAAATTTTATCAAAAGCAAAATTATATAAAAATATAAACAGTACATATTAATTACCCTCTCTTTCATAATTCTCATTTTGAAATATTTGCACATCTTTTTGTTTATTTCAGCTTCATCAAAATCATGTGAGACAATCTTGGTCATTTTTATTTCATAGATGAAATAACCACAGACTTCATTGGAACACTTCCAAAACGTTCCCAAGAAAACACAGCAAGCCATCCTTAAGAGGGAAATATAGAAGACCACAACACTTCCTAAATTAGAGCTTTCTCTGTCTTGTAACTAATTGAGACAATGAGGCTATTCTCTTCTATTCTGCTGCATTTCAACTAATCATTGGAGTGTAAGTGTGATTTAGGACACTTCAGCTATACAATGCAGCATTGGCATAATTTGGGAGCTTGTTAGAATTGCAATATGTAAGTGCATCAAATCAACACGTTGTACACCTTAAACGTACACAATGTTATATGGCAATTATACCTCAATAAAGGTGAAGAAAAAATATGTATATACTAGAATACCAGGCTCCACCTCAGAACTAATGAATCAAAATCTGAACTGTAGCAAGATTCCCAGGCAATTCATATGCACATTAAATTTGAGAAGCACTAGTTTAGGACGCCTAGCTCTGGGTCTTCTCGTTGCCATTAACTTGCTTTGTAACTTTAGCAAGCTGCTTTCCCACTCTGGTCCTCAGTTTCCTGACCTGTAAAATAAACTAGTGACCCTTTCAAACAAACAAACAAAAAATGACAAGCAGGTCAGACTAACTTCAGACTGATTGAACCAGAATCTCCATAGGTGGGATTGGGCATGGATATTTTTTAGAAAATCTTACCAGGTAAATTTAAGGTTCAGCCAGGATGAGACCCACTGGAATATATAATCTTGAAGGCATTTTCCAAGCCTTATATTCTTGATTGTAAATTGTTAAAACCACCAGTAGTCTGTAATCTATGAGGACCAGCGTATCTCACGAGGTAGGGTGTAGTTGTAGGGGCTCTTTTATTCATTAGGCCCACGGAAAATCTCTCAAAGTTGCTGCTGACGGTAATTACTCTTACACAACAACAAGAAAACACCATTTGTTGTACATACAACTGTTTGTTCAACTGAAGATAGAATATGAAAAAATCATATAGAAATATATGAGTCCAATTTTTTAAAAAGAAAAAAATGAAAGATAATGGTGAATGATAGAAGAGGTAAAGAAAAGATGAAAGGCATAATATAGAGTTTATGTATTATCTGAAACTGGAATTGCCAAGCCATTCTAGACGCACTTATTTTAAGCATGAATTGCATTTTGAATATTCCTGTATTTCATGGTTCAAATGCGGAAGACTCAGAGAATTCATTTCACTTGTTTAACTCTCATCCCTGGTAGCTTTCATAGCAATATTCACATTTGGAATACATACTTCCCTTGCTAGGCTTCTCATATCGACTGTGGCTATTGGTGTTCACACCCAGACTGCTGGTTAATTACTGCCATGACATTTCACTCTCCCTATTTCTAAGTTATTCTCTTTCATCATGTTCTCTGTTGAAGGGGAACAAAACAGGCCCCCCAAGTATGACATTTTGGCATATTGATTATTTTGAATTAAAGTTGCCTGAGAAATGGTGCAAGGAGAACACTTTGACCCTCCTTTGTCCCCGTAAAAGCAGGAAATAAAACTCCCATGTGAGGGTATCCTCCCTGTACCAGGAGGGTGGCAGACATCCATATCACCAGACATAGGGAATTCAGGGCCAAGAAGCCTTCCAACAAATCCTGTTGCTCCCTCACTGATTTACCACCCCAAGTCCAAATTTCTTTGTCTTGTCAATTCTTTACAAACTTACATCTTTTTCTAAAAGCTATAAAAGCTGCCTGACTTGGTTACTTCTTCAAGTCTTATATTTTTATGGGCTCCTGTATGTATAAAATTAAACTTATTTTTCTCGTATTAACCTGTCTTATGTCAATTTAGTTATTAGACCAGCCAAAGAACCTAGAAGGGAAGAAGGGAAAAGTTTTCTTCTCCTACACTGTTCATCTTAATTGTTGTAGACTTTTATTTAAACCTGCAGTGGATGTGATCCCACCTTAAATATATTTTAGCATGATGCCAGTTATATACTTTTCAAATGTTTACATCTTTCATTAAAAAACAAATTTCATAAATAGTTAGAAAATGTTTGATTAATTACATAAAAAGTCAAAGTATATACAATCCTTATAAACAACCTTTATATACTCTGCAATTTTGTAAAGTTACACATCGGGGAATTCTTGGATTTTTTAAAATTAAATAAACACTTAGTTTTGCAAAAGTTTCCAATAAGCAGTCATTGTCTATTTGTTGCCCCTCATTCTCCATAAATTATCATAAAGTAATGGGTGAATTTTCCATATCATCACTGTGTGTACATGAGTTCTTTAGGAGTAATTATGTGATAACCATGCCCAGATGAGCTAAACTTTGGGGCAAATGTATGTAAACATGATTTAGACAGAATTAAGGCTAGAGGAAGGCATAAAAGTGATGAAATGAAAGTGTCAATAGGAGATAAATTGGCAATGAAGTGAGAGAAAAACATGACTTTGTCTGCACCTTTATAGTTAATGTTAAATTTATGCATCAAATAATTACTAACCATTTACTATGTTCCAGGCATATAAGGCAACAGAGGGAAACAAAGAAGATAACATGGACACTGTCCTTAAGATGTTCATAATCCATTGGGAGAGAAGACATTTTGAAACAAATAACCATGAACACATAAGTGGGTGAGACTAGTTTTGTTTGAAGTATCCAATAAGACTTCCCAAATGAGTTGATCAATGGCATAAGTCTTCACGTCTGAGTAGGCTTTCTACAGATGGCAAAGTCTAGGGACTCAATCCCAGGCAGAAGAAGTAGTATCCCCAGTGACACAGGGACACAAAACTGCTCAGAATTTAGAAACTGTACTCTGTTGTTTCTCAATATTGTTCTCAATATTTGGGAAACAGAACACAGGTGGAAACACAGATTTTTGTCAAATTACGAAATTTTCTACAGTTTATCCTGTAAGTGATGGAGAGCCATCAATGAGTTAAAAGGAGAAAGCTTTTCTGTGGTCTGTATTTGGGAATGTCAGCCTTTCGGCACTGTGGATGAGGGAGTGAAGAAGGGGACAATGATAATACATGGAGGTTAGAAAGGGAAGATATGACTGATGAATTTTTCAGAGGCAAAAGTAGTAGAGGTGTTTAAATAAGTTAGCTGACCTCTTGCTTATGTTATAGAAAGAATTCTGGTGAAAAATAGGAGTGGTTGATTACTGAACTCTATCATCCTTTTCAGCCCTAAAGTTGTAAGATTTTATAATCTTCCAAAAGGCAATAGCATACACACAGGTTTGAAGTCTGAGATCTCTGGATTAAAATCCTACTTTTGCCACTTTTAAAAATGTGAATTGGGTAAGTTCTTCAACCTCTTGGAGTCTATTCCCTTATCTGTAAAATGGGTATAAGCACTGAATCTTGTTGTGAGGACTACGCTTAATCCAGTGCCCGGTACATGGTAAATGCTTAGTGGAGTGAGTCTACAGTCCCATAAAGGAGAGGTAAACTAGTCTTTTGGCCCTAGTTTTGTGGCATTTTGCTTTAAGAGGTCAGCCTTAATCTTGCACCTTTATTGCAAAGCCATGTGTGTATCCTCCTATTGAATAAATGACTCTCTTATCCATCGCACTCTGATCACCCTGACCAGGTGTGTATTTGGACTCTCTCTTTATTTTATCAGAGAACTCTTAGAAATGATCCCAGCGTCCATCTGGCATTAATCCTAGGAAATGACAGATACTTAGACCAAATTACATAAGATTGAAAGTGCCATTTGTTCAGCTATTAAACCAATGAAAGGACACTTTTATCAAGAAAAAGCAATGTTCAGTAAGGAAAAAAATCTGTGTAAGATAAACATCTTCTTTTCTCCTTTTCCTAGGAGAATAAAAATAGTAGCTTCCTGTCATCAATATTTTAAGATGCTTTGAAATGTGTTTAAGGTAGATATACCAAGAAGATCTGAAATAGTATTTTCTTCTCCAATTTATGCTTGTAATTCTCCTTACTTAAAATCCTTCTCTCATAACAGCTGTTGAGACAAAGAACACAGGATTTGCTTTGACTTGAGTATATTTAAGTGATACATTCCTCATTCTCCTCCCAGTCTCAAAATTAACAGAGTGTGCAGTCAAATAATATGCTAAATTTAGGAAGAAGTTGTTCTATTTTTTTTTATAAGCCAAGCCAAAATCTGTTTTAGGTGGTCACCTATTCTTATTTAAAGCTCTCCGATACCAAAGAAAAATGATAGACTCTCCATTGTTTTGCATTCTCTCTACCTACAGCTCAGAGGGCAAGAATGTTTATTTGAAGTCTGTTTCAGAGTATGATATTAGGGTATATCATAAAGATAGTATGTTTCGATGAAAATTCTAGGAGATTCTTCCCCATGGAAGACATAGAGTGAAATTGGGCTTTGATCTTTGTCAGACTTCTGCTACTCGACTCTCCCAGTTGTCTCAACATCAGTTGCATGGAGATGATATATGAGAGAGGAGATAGAGATTATAATTCTTATTTATTCTTCTAAAGCCACCCTTCACATTAGCATTCAGCATGAATTGGAGTGAGTTGGTCTGGAGGACAATCAGAGAGGCAAGATAGAGACATGTCTAGAATCATCCATTCCCTTGGACCCAGGTATATTTCCTCAAGTCTTAGCTCTATGTCTTCCTGTGGAAAGAAATGCCCAGCAGAACCATCTGTACAAGCGATCCTAATGTAGCAGACTCAGCTGAGTTTACCCTGGACTCAAGATGGGGCCTTGCCCTACTTTAATTACACCATCTATAATTTCATATTGAATCTATGGCTTTGTTCTCTGTCTCCTTTTATAAAGGTTATAAACTGTGTTTGTCATCTCTGTATCCATTGGGCATAGAACCAGGTCAGGCATGTCGTGGGTACCTGGTAAATTTTTGTCGAATGTCTGAATAGATGCACGCATCCATCCATGTATGGACGGATAAAGGAATGGCACCATTTAGAAGATAACAAAGTATGCATTAGTAAGTATTGGTCACCGACATATTATGTTGGTGCTTGCGTGTAAATAGGTGTTCCAGGGAAGAAATCATATTGCCACCATAATACTTTTTACCATTTTTCCCTGGTATTATTATCATTAGTAATACTAATAATAGTTATCCTTGGAACCTAAAGAAACCAGGTACTAGATAGTTTATAGTGAAGACAGAAAATGTCCCCATGCTCCATCCTATTTGCACTATTTGCACAGAAACAGAGTACTAAGAAGGTAGGAGTGTAGGTATTTCTCTCTGATGCCGAAGTTCCCTCCTTTGCCAGAAGCACTGAGGTTTTGGCCTCTGGAGTATCTTTTTCTTAATGACGACTGTTACAGCAATTGATGAGTGTGAAAGAATACTCAGAAACATTGGAGGATAAAATTGCAAACTCAATGTCCTAACACACAGCTAGAAAAATTATCATCTCATTACTGGTCAGGTCTGTTTTGTGCACATTATTTGTAATTATTTGCATTTTTATTTCCAGGGACAGCAAATAAAATTCTGCTACAATGGAAAACACTGTAATGTGATAAGAGTCTTGTGTTTTTTCCTTGTAGCTTTTTTTAACCTGGTGAACTGCGAAGCTATCCCCATAATGTTTAAGGGTAATAAGAGGCTCTTAGGGCTTGTATCCCTGACATCAGAGTCCTCCAGAGACTATGCAGGCCACTGTATCTGAAGTGGGCCTATTTATCTGCAACTAAGAATAGAAGGGGGTCAACAGCAACTCCAAAGTCCTTGTATCTTAATTAACTAGGGGTAGAAGTTTTTAGTCGATGCTAAAGTGGTAGTGCTCTGCAAGGCAAGTGCATGCTATTTAAAGTCAAAAGACTCAACTGTGATTCTTTTCACCACCATCTGTTGATATCATCATTTCTTTAAATCTTGCCATCTTCCTCTATATTATTTGATGATAATAAATTTTGCCATACAATGTGTCTGTAAGGAACAAGTGAAAGAATACACTTAGTACCATCAATCTTCAGTGAGATTGAAGTCTCCTTCTACATACGCCATCAGTTAACAATTTGCCATGTATCTGTTCTTCTACAGCCTTATCAATGGTGCTTTGAAAAATAAAGAGATCACATATCTGGTTTAAAAGTAGTAGTGAAATATTTATCACATAAAACCACAGTCCTATGTTTTTCTTCTTCCATCCTTATCCTGCTACCAGAAACAACTACCCAAGACATGCAAATTTTTATTTTTTTAGTTCATTTAGCTTTTTATTTTGGTATTTACCTCCATACAACTAAATAATATGTGCATCCTGTTGTCTCCTGACTAGTCAAAGTTTTTTTCCTTTTGTATTAGATGTGGATTGAGCTCTTTTACACTCTTGCCCTTTTTTCCTTCTACCAAATAAATTATTTCTCAATTTTCAGATAAACAAATATTTTTATTGTTATTGATATATCTATATAAATAATGTTCATTACTGAGCCAAGAAATGTACTATAACTTAATTCCCTGTTTTGAACAACTGTTTGTTTTTGTTTTGCTTATTGATAATAATTGTGTCATTTTTCTTTTCTCAATTTCCTTTGAAAATCTAAGTATGTATACACTTTCCCAGGGCTCTTTAAAAATACCTTTCAATGTAACTCATTATACAGTCAAAAAGTCAGATAATTTATTAGTTTTTTTTTTTCCCTGAGAACCTCCCTCTAGACACCCACAATCCCCTGCTCCAGCCTACACTGGTAGCTTCCCAGACCTACTATGCAGGTGCCATCTTGGATTTCCCCCTCATTTCTCTTCAACATTGGTTTTCTCATCAGACATTCCCCTTGTGTTTATTTTTCCTCAGTATATTTCCTAATTTTGGAGGAATAGATTCTTCAATAAGTTCTTGAAAATTATACATAGTATGTAAAAGAAATGTGTTGTGAAGAGTTATAATGAAGTCCAGAGAAAAGCCATACCTTTGGGCGGATACAGATGAAGCATAAATGATGATGGTCCACGGCTGAGAGCTCCATGAACCTGAAGAATGAAAAGGGCCTCTCTGAGCATCCAGTCCACACTTCTCACTAGATCACAAAGGAAGAATGATCAAAAGAGAGTGATCAGCAAAACCAGAACTAGAACTCCCAACCCCTGATTAACCAGCCACGTCTTTCCTCTGCTTTGCACCATCTCTCAGGTGTGTGCTCGTAATGTTTGTTCAATCTTTGCATTGATACTGTGGTATGTGCCTCACTATGATTACAACTATTTTACAAGTAAAGAAATTGGGAAAAGAGTTGCAGAAATTGATCAAACTGTACAACTAGTAAGTGGCAGATTCAGGCAAATACACACACACACACACACAAGATCTGCATTTAAATATTTAGTGTGTTTAAAGCCCATTTCTATTCATGGGCTTAAAACATAAACATGGTTAAGTAACCAAGGCCATCTTTTTAAATGTTTCATGAGTTTTCCTTTTTTCAAAATTGGTAACAATCCTCTGTGTTATAACTGCTGAGCCCCAAAAGCTCAGCTTTCTCTAAAGGTCAGCTAGAAATTTTCAAAAGGGCAAAGCTGATTCCACACATGCAATACCTGTGCAGGAGAATGTTAGCAATGGCTTTCTGAATTGTTTCTCTCTTTAAACGAACCAATGTTCAAGGTACTTCCAATTCCTAATCTGTCTTTTATTTTTTTTTAAGCCACATTGAGTACAATAAAATTCGCTTTACAATTTAAGGTGAATAGCATTGTCCCTATAAAGCTGAAACATTAACATAATAGTTATTGGAATTTCCTGAGCAATGTTGATACAGTATGAACATTACCCATTGAAATAAAAATACGTTAAGGAGTAAAAACTAAACCCACTTTCATTTGTTCAACAACTACATCCTGAATGTCCCCGTGCCTACCACCGTGGTTGACATTCCAGCTACGTAGATGAGCAAGCTATCCCGTCTCCAAAGGAGGAAATTGCCCAATTACAAAATGAATGTATAAGCCAATAACTTAAAATGCACTGTGAGAATCATGATAATCGGTTTATAAAGCACTGTGTGATATGGAACCATCTCCAATATGTACAACTAGGAAATACAAATCAAGAATAATTTATACAGTTTAGGTTGACTTAAAAATTAAAGGATAATCACTTAAATGTATTTGCTCAAATTATTTCTCTTGGCTATTGAAAGATTGTATCTGGAATATGGATTAAGGAGTTTGTGATGAGAGATTTACTTTTTATTGAGTATAATTTTATGCCAATTGCTAAAATGCACTATTTGCCCAAAATAAAAATGGACATTTAGGTTAGTTTTAGGGATCCAATATGTCTTTGTAGTTGTGTCACTTGATTGCATTTGTCGTATGTGAAGAAGAGTGGCAAGACAATGAAATACAAGAAGGGTTTTCGAGATAAAGGGAACAATATGGCATAACACTTCATTACCCAGGCATGAGGCAAGTCCTGGTTCCTGGTGAGAGTGAGGCAGGAGTGAGAACCAGAGCAGCTTTGGGAAACCTTTCAGTACTTGGTTAAGACCCTGCAGTTTGTGATGAAGAATTGAAAATTGCATGCCTAAGGATGGGTAGTACTAACCAGGGGAGAATTTCATTGATTGAAAAGAGTAATGAATTTTCCAGGAAATTCACTTTGTAAGAAGTTCTGTATGTGGTAAGGTAATTTTAGGATTTTTACAAAAATATTACTGTGTTTTTCAGTAGAAGTAGAATAATTTGGCTTCATTTTCAGCCATATGACAGACTAGATTCCTGAAAATCCCACCACTATGGAATCCTTAAAGTATTGGACAATGTAGCAAAATTGCATTGTATTGCTTAGTTCAATTTACAAGAAAACAAGGGCAATCCCCCAGGGCCAAACTTTGAATAGAAGCCAGAGTGGCACACCAACATTGACACTTTAGCTATCTTGGGGGCATTGGTCAATTCCGATCCAATGAGCCTCAAGAGAAAAACGGACAAAACAAAGTCAGACCAAAGTCAAGTATTGACACTGAGACCCTTGAAGGACTAAAACTTTGGTGAAAGATAGACAAAAATATGTAAGTGTGTGTGTGTGTGTGTGTGTGTGTGTGTGTATTCGACTAAGGGCTCTGGGAATTAAACAACAAAACTCATGCCTGAGAATGTTATTAGATCAGCCTTTCCCTCACTGCTTATCTATGGGGAAGGCATTTATACCACGTCAGAGAATATCTTGGAAACACTGCCAGCTTATCATTGTTCCACCTGGCATAGTCATGATCACATTAAATAAATCATATGTTCATGAAGCCACACTGCCTCTCTTGTTCTGACTTATTTCATCATCACAAGGAAGAAAATCTCAGAAGGAGGATGGAAAGAGAATGAAAACACACACTGAAGAGTTAATAAGTGACCACTGAAACCTAGGGATCAAGTGAGATGCCTCAGCCCTGTCCCTATCAATTCGGTCAATAAGCATAGAGTACATGCCAGCCAACTGTATTTTAACAAATTGTCTATATGATACTAAGAAGAGAATGAAAACCACCAGCAAGTATACTGCTTTTGAAACAAGTTGTGTTTCTATTGACCAGTTCCAATAAAATCTCATTGCTTGAATTTGTATAAGTTTGTAAATTTTCTGCCAGACCGTTAAACTATGTCTCCAATAAATTTATATCACTGGTTTCTGGGACTCTAAATAGAGGTATAAATGGCCCCTGAGATTTTGAATTTTTTATACCTCAGTATATGGCACAAATTGAAACGTGGAAGGAGAAAGAGTGGGTGTGCCTGATTTCTCTTTGAAGTACATAGGGAAACTCAGCACACAAACACTTCTGATGGTGAACATTGAGATTCCATTTCCAGATAAAAGATGGGTTATTTTTCTCTTTTTGCCCTCCTTTTTACTTTTACTTATTTATTTTTATTGTATTTATTTATTTAAGCCTTGGTGTTTACAAATGCTGAAGTTCATGTGATATGACTTTGTATTCTCCCTCAGTCATCATCATTGATTTCTCCTGCTTTTTCATTAAAAGGCTTTGCACTTAGTGTTAAATCACGTCAGCTGCATGCACGCAGTCCCCTACTGAAATTGGCAATGCACATTTCCTAAGATAACAAAGAAGTGCCTGAAGACTTGAGGACACCTTAATCAGAGTGCACCAAATGTAGGGATCATTCAGTTTCTTGGGTTTCTGCTTTACAAGGCATCATGTTTGTTACTCCCAATCATGTGTGTCTCCTGTAATGAGGGAAGCAGGATGCAAAATGATATCTTATGCAAATGTTATGTGCCTGATAATACATGTAAATTTCTGTTAACAAATAATTCAAGTATGTTCTTGACTCTCATAATCCAAGGCTTTCAAATACACATTTTAGTCATGCCACCATAAGAAACAAAAAATCAGATTCCAATCAAGTCTGTTTGATACCTTTCTGATAGTTGATTCTGATATATATTCAAAAGAAATGAAGGCAGGATGTCAGAAAGATCTTTGCACCCCCATGTTCATCGCAGCATTATTCACAATAGCCAAAAGGTGGAAGCAACCCAAATGTCCACAGTAGGATGACTAGATAAACAAAAGGTGGTATCTATATACAATGCAATATTATTCAGTCTTAAAAAAGAAAGAATCCCATCACATGCTACAACATGGATGGACCTTGAGGACGTTAGGATGAGTGAAATAAGCCAGTTCACAAAAAGACAAATACTGTATGAGTCCACTTTTATCAGATAACTAGAGTATTTAAAATCATGGAAACTGATATTTTAAATTAAGAATCAAAAGTTCTGAGTAGTTACATGTCAGTTTCCTGGCATATTTTTCCTTATTCAGCATACTCAGATTAGGAAAAGTGAGAACTAACATTTAATCAACATCTATTATATGTCATATACTAGTAAGCAATTGCTCCACGTTTATTATTTTTCGCAAAGAAGTCACATCTCACTATCTCCTTTTCAGAGTTGAGAGAATGGAGAGTTACTTAAAATTGATGATATTTGAGTATCACGTAGGCTGGTCCATGGGTAAATAACTGGTGGAGTAAATCAGTTACAAAGTCAAGATCCCAAGTCTAACTCTCTCCACCAGTAATGTGTTAACAAGAAACTGATGGGCCTAAAATAGACAGAAATTGCTGTCCAGAACCCAGCCAAGATGCACACTAACTGATCAGAGCTGATCCAAAGGTAACAATGTGAAGAACGGAGAGCAGAACTTCATATTCTCTGGAGAAAGTAACCGTCTTTCTCCCCCGGCTTCCTTGAAAAAAAGAAATTCATTTACAAGTCCAGATTTTGTTGTTAGTGCTATCCAGTGGATTCTGATTCCTAGTGACCCTGTGTTACAGCAGAGCTGAACCCTGGTAGGTCTTTTTGTGCCATCCTCTCACCTTCTGGTGCTGTATCAGCCAATGCTCTTCTGCTATTCATAGGGTTTTCGTTGCCAATTTTTTCGGAAGTGGGTGGCCAAGTCCTTCTTCATAGTCTGTCTTAGTCTGGAAGCTCCACTGAAACCTGTCCACCACGGTTGACTCTGCTGGTATTTGAATATCGGTGGCAGAGCTTTCAGCATTCACAACACCACCCAGCCGTCACAGTATGACAACGGACAGATGGGTGGTATGGTTCCCCGACCAGAAACAAACCAGCCTGAAGCAGCAGGAGCACACAATCTTAACCACTAGACCACCAGGGCTGGCTACAATTCCAGATAGGGCAACTCAAATCTAATTCCCAGGTGAATTGGGATCAGGTGAATTAGAGAGGTAGCGTTAAGTACCATGCCAAAAGCCACACTGAGGAGAGAGAGCCCCATCTGGGTACATCCCTGAGTCATGGAGCAGAAGCTGAAAGAAACTTTTGAAGTAGCTAGGGTTCTGGATCTACCCCCATTTAAATAGGGTGAATAGAGTCATCCCTTGGTATCCATGGGGGCTTGGTTCTAGGACCCCTTTGCAGATACCAAAATCTGCAGAAGCTCAAGTCTCTGATTCATCTCTCTCTTATCCGCGGATTGAGCCAACCGCGGTTGGTAAACATAGTACAACCGGATTCGCAGTTGGTTGAATACCCGGATGTAGAGCCCGCAAATATGGAGAACCGACTGCATATAGTATATCATCAATGTGGGACTCTTCTGACAGTGAAAGAGGGCCCTATTAATAATTAGACTTGAGGGGCCGGCCCCGTGGCTTGGCGGTTGGGTGCACGCGCTCTGCTGCGGGCGGCCCAGGGTTCAGATCCCGGGCGCACACATAGGCACCGCTTCTCCGGCTATGCTGAGGCCGCGTCCCACATACAGCAACTAGAAGGATGTGCAGCTATGACATACAACTATCTACTGGGGCTTTGGGGGGAAATAAATAAATAAATAAAATCTTTAAAAAAAAATAATTAGACTAGAGGAAAAGACATAAACCAAGACTGTTCCAGCAAAGCCCAATATGTGTTGATCATGTATGTGTAACACTAGGCCATCTCTCAGAAGGCTTCAGAGCTTGTTCTGATGCCAATTAATACCCCTCCACATTTTGTCATTTTCTCAGGCCACATTTGCTCCTAAAATAGTGTCCTACAATGCCCTAGACAAACTTTCAAAGCCTGTTTTCCCCAAAGGCCAACATTTCTACATGCTCCAAATTATTTTCTATCAAAAGAAAAGTAGGCTTGCTTGCCAAGTAAATAGGATGAGAAAGCATGCACCCTCCACCACTGGGGGAAACCGAGAAGTTTCTGAAATAGAATATTTTATTTCATGGATAAAGTCAACAAAGTAGTTCCAAAGGCATAAGAAAAATCCATGCAGAGCTCTTCTAATCTCAGAGACAGAGCCTTACCATCCATGGGAAACTTCAGCAGGCAGGATGACAAAACAGCTCCAAGGTACCTGGTTGTCGTTTCCTCTCACAAATTAACACTTCATAATATTGTGGGGGATTAAAATTTGCCACCCCAAAATGTCTCTCTCTGGCATAATTATTTTTAAGAACAAAAGACTCAGAAAGAAACTTTGACCTTCCCCCTAACTGCCTAAAAGAATTTAAGATAGAAAGCCTGTCCCAGGAAGGAGCTAATACCATAATATAACAATAGTATAATATAAACTAGGAGTGCTATACAGGCGAGAACCTAGCAAGGCTCATCTAATCAAAGTTCTCTCCATGTCCCATTGTTTTTGCAAGGTATGGCAAACATTTGTTTACCAATCTTCTGCTTTTCCATCTCCAGGTGAATTGCCTGCCTTCCCTTTGAAGTTCCAAAATACTACCCCAATATCCTCCTTTGTCTTTAGCTGAAGATGGTATTTAACGTGGTGGCTTCAGCCGTTTTGGTGAGTTACTCAGATTTCCTGAGTTTCTCCCATGTATACTTGTTACTAAAAATTTGTTTGATTTTCTCCTGTTATTCTATCTCATGTCAATTTAATTCTTAGATCAGCCAGAAGAACCTAGAGGGTAGAGGAATAGCTCTTCCTCCCCTAAAATATTAACTCTTCACCGTTCTGCTGAGGAAATCTTCTGATAGGTGCCTCTTTGAGGCTATCAAATAAAAACTGTATTGTTTTTCTTTCCTAGAAAGTTCTAAGAAGTAATCCAGTGAAAGAGGTGAAATAATCTCCATTCATCATGTGGCCCCCCAAAATCTGAGCCTGTCTCTCAGACATCTCTGATTATGGACATTTCCACTGCTCCATGTTTGGTAAACTTTTGTCTGGGAATTAAAAATTTCAATGCAGCAATAATGTTTCCATTTTTGTGAACCCAAAATATATAATCACTAATCAGAGCCACCAATGACACAAAATGACTACAATGAGTCATATTTTCAGACATGAAAAAGAACTCTGCTGTTGTAGATAACTGCTGTAGTGCTATCATCAGAAAATGTAGAATTCCTTTTAGAGTTCTAAAACATTGAATGTAGTCTTCATAGCTACATCATTACTTTGAAGTATTTTAGGAAGCAGAGGACCCCTGCTTTTAACAGCACGTTGAGACCAATGCCTTCATTTTAGAGATACAGGAAGTAAATTGAGGGAAGGAAAGAATAGTCTCACTAGGTGTCATGCTGCTAGTGAGATCAGAGTCCGAATCTGAGCCTGGGTGGGGCTGAGTCCCTGGTTCTTGCATTTGTATCAACATCTTTGCCCTCATAACCATCTTTGTCACTCTGACACCCGCCAGTACTCCTAATTTTAATATCACTCTTTTTCGTCCATATATGCCTTCCTATAATTTCTATTTGAGTCTCATATGTTAATACTCACCTTCTCTCGGCCTCCATACCCTGGTCTTAGCTTTTCTATGTGTATTATCTTGGTGTCTTTTTATCCTCTATTTATAAATGCATTTATATAGTCTAACCTTTGATAACATGGATATTAAATAGAACAGGCTTAAGAAAATGTCTCTGATCTTTCTTATTCCTCTTTCTCTTTACACTTACCTACATTTATAAACTTGGAATAAAAATTACTAATTCCCCCAAAATAAACAAAATAGTGAGAGAAGAATAGATATTTTTAAGGCTTATTGTAACGCTAAGATGGTCAGGTTTACATTTTAAAGAAAATAAAACAGACTCTTGGAGGAGATGCTTTACAAATACTCCCTGGACTTTGGCAACAGTCTTCTAGCTGGTTTCTTGGCAAGCAGCCACTTTCTCTTCCATTTCATTTCCATCCAACTGCTGAATTGATCTTCCTCAAATGCAAAGGGCATCATTTCATTTACCAGACTAAATGCCTTCTGTGACTTCCTATTGCTCAGAGAAGAGAAGATGAATTTATGAACTTTGAAGTCTTTCTATACTCTACCCTGCTCCCACCTTTCTATTTTTGCAGCCTGTCTCTGGCCCCTGACCAGACACATATGATGCTTCAGAAAAAAAAAAAAAAAAAAAAAAACTCCCAATACACTACAAATCCCTTACGCCTCAGTGACTGCTCACACTACTTGTTCTGACTCAGATTTGTCTTCTTTTTTGACTAGGAAATTATTTTCACCCTGTGAGATCAAACTCAGATTTTAAAATTTCTGCAAAGTCTTCTCCACTTATGCAATCATCCTTTATCTAGTCATATTTTCACTCAAAATATAATATTGTGTTTTCTAGGTCCCAAGCCCTCTTTGAGATGTCAGGGAGAACATGCTGAAAATGACAGAAAACTTTTCTCCCCTCATGGTAAATTCTAGATGGTTGAAAAAACAGAAAATAAACAAAATTAATAAGAAATACATTTTAAAATAGTAATAAGTGCAATGAAAAAGTAAGAGCAGGCTAACAGTCTAAAAATGCCAAGGAAGAGTGAGGAGTACCGTAAGCTTGATTGTTAGGAAGATGCCTCTTAGGAAATGATTCTTGAGGGAAGAACTGAATGAGCAGAGAGAGACAGAGGGGTACACGTAAAGGCTCAAATATGTGAAATAAAATACAATGGACCTAATAAAATATAAAACAAGTTTGTCGTGTTTGAAAGACAAGCAAATAAACAACAGAAAGAAGAATGTTTTGACTAGAATGTGGTAAGCAAATTGAATCTGGTACCCTGCTCCCTAGGGGGGTGAAAAAAAAATCTATAGATGCTCCTCCTTCAGTGTTCTTATAACTATTTTATATAACATTATTAATCCATTGTTCATATTTATTTTTCTTTGTATGCTCAAATATCAATGTCCTCTACTAGACTTCAAAATACTTCCATAAGAGGAATGGCCTGAGAAAATACAGGATGTATAGACTCATCTATTTATTCATTTATGTATTTCTTTATTCCGTGATAGTTTATTGAGAGCCCAATATATAGTGGGTAGTATGTAGAGACACCGGAGATAAACTGGTGAGCAGAAATTGTCACAGTCCCTGTCTTTATTATAAAATTTACAGTCTTATAGGAAAGTCACTAAATACATCAATTAATATAAAATTAAAAGCACAAGAGGTAATGTAAAGGAGAGATATGTATGTTATAGTCAGATGACCAGCGAAGATGTCCATAAGAGGTAGATTCTAGGCTAAATCTGAATTATGAACTTATTACGTGAAAGTTTGGGCTGAAAGAAGAGCTGCAGTAAGGGCCCTAGCGGCAGAGGACAGGCTTCAAGGCACTGACAGAAAGCCAGCTTTGCATACCATGTAAAGGATTTGGGCTTTTACCCCCAGAACAATGGGAAGTCAACTGTTTCACCTCAAGTAACCACCCAAGTATTAACTAATTCAGCTCAGTGACTATATTGAGGGCTCACTTTATGGCTGATCAGTCTTAAGGTCCTTACCCTCTACCACTACCATTAAATATTTAAAAATAACAAACCAGAGTGATTTCCCTGGCTAAAACACAGCTAAAATGGCCTTCTTGTCTTGGATTGTTGGTTACTTTCCCAGGAACATTGTCCAACTGCTCTCGTCTATAGACCTGAGTTCACGACATTCATGTGGCTTTTATTGCTCCCCACAATGCAGTGTCATCGCTTGTCTTTGTGCCTTTGCACCTGTGCATTTGTGCTGCCACATGTTAAAGGATTCTCGATGGGAGAAACAATACCCTGGTTTACAAGAAGAGATGAGGCCTCTCTTGAAGGGTCATGAGTACAGCATTTATGATCTGGGTTTATCGATGACAGTTGGATATCTGTCTTGCTGAAGCAGAAATTGTGACTAGTCTAGATGGGGGATACAAGGCTTTGTGGTACATTTTCAAGGTTTTCTTTCAATTTTTTTTTATTTTGGTAAAATTGACCTAACACAGGAAATGGATGATCCCTGCCAGTCATAATTAAAAGTTATGATCTTGCTAGTATCTTTGTAACAGGACTCTAGATTTAGTCTATCTGCAGCCCAAATCAGCCCACATCTTGCATATAATTTATATTGATAGACAAACACAAAGCCTCTTAGAAATAATTTAAGTATCTTCCAAGAAAAAAAAAAGATGAAAATGAATCAGGAATAGTGTCGCCATATTGGGCACAATGTTCTAGTTTTATTATGACTATAGTCAGAGCTTCTGCATAAGATGTGGTTGTTTTATTGGACCCTACTGACCACTAACTGACAAAACAAGAGAAATGCCCATGGAAAAATGTGAGCAAAAAAAAAGAGGCAAAAGAAAGAAAAGTCACAAAATACATCTTTTTGCTTTCTCTCTCTCTCAGCACAGACAAATTTTTAATTTGTCAGAAGGTATACATATATAAGTAATAGAATCTTGCATTTTTTGCTTCATTTATTCATTACAATGGAGTTTCCCAACCTCAGCCTATTGACATTTTGGGCCAGATCATTTGTTGTGGGGGGCTTCTCTGTGCATTGTAGCATTTTTAGCAGAGTTTCTAATGTCTACTCACTAAATACCACTATGACCCTCTGGCCCCTGGTTGTGACAATCAAAAATGTCTCCATGTATTGCCAAATGTTCCCTGGGAGCAACAGAAAGAACCGCTACAACACAAAATTGATAAGGGTTTAATGTGAACAGGGAAATGTACTGAATAATTCACCTTCCCATACGCTCTATGCCTTTATCTACATATCTACATATGAAGCACCTGAGATCGTGTATATGTGCATCTTGTAGGTATGATTCTTACATTATCTCTTTTAATCCTCTCAAATATTCTTGAAGCAGATATTATTTCCTATATTCAACTCATACTGAAACTAAGGTTCGGAAGATTAAGTAACTTGCTTAAAAATAACCTATAAGTGGTAGAGCCAGGATAAAACCCAATACTCTCGTATAAACCACTGATAAACTGTGAACATCTAAATATAATCTAATGATATATAAGTTTTACAACTAAAACTTTGAAAATCACTAACTCATCACCTTCATTCCTTTTCAGCTCTGCACACAATAAAAGTCTCTCCTGCACATAAAGAACTGAACGTATTTTTAAAGAAGGTACATGTCGTGCTTTCCTTATATCCCTCATAACAATCCTATAAGCGGCACAGCAGCAGTTATTATACTCATTTTATAACTGTAGTAACCGAGGGGCAGGGAAGTTGAATGACTTATGTAAAGACTTATAGTTTGTATGTGACAGAAACTGGAGTCATGTAATAAACACACACACATACACACACACATGAGTGTGGACGTCTGTCGGAGTATAATGATAACTGGACATGTCTCCACACATTAATTTTGAATAATTTTAAATAATTGAGCTCATTTCATAGCAGCCCAGGATCCTAGGAAAAGAGAAATCAATCCTTTTTCTTCTTCTCCTTTACTTAGTAAGCATTAGAACTGTATTTGCTTTTCTTAAAATTAGATTTCTTATTTATTGATCATATGGAATGGAATGTGATTATCATTGTTTCAGTAAAAATCACATTGAATGACCATAAATTTACACAAGCCTTAATCTAGAATTGGAAATTTCATGGAGGTGATAGAGGAGTGTGGAGAAGTTGGAGAAAGGTCTTGGGGTGAAGGATGAAAATAATTTACTAAATAATTTCTAATAATTATTAGAAAATAATTTACTAATTTACTAACAAGTAGAATCTGGTAAGATTGAAAGGTAAATATTGGAAGTCTATTGGAGGTATAGTCAGACTCCTGGGTAGGACAGATGAGAGGGACTTCCACGGTTTGTCTCTAGAACAAATCCACTTGGGAACAAGAGGCAAGGGAGAATTCAGAAACCAAAGAAGTTAAGAGACGGCCCTTGGGGAGATATGCAGAAGTTTTCAAATGGAAAATGCTCAGGGAGGCCAACTAGGAGATTTGCTGAAGGAGTACTAGCATGTGATCATCAACACAGGGAGAGACTAAAATAGTCCAAAATTTTACTTGTTTGTCTGATTTTTCAATCATTATTCAGTACTGTACCTTGGAGTTTAATAAGTACAACTGCTTCATGTTTTAGGGAAGACAGTTCTATGAATATCAATTAGATCAAGGTGGTTGATAGTGTTGTTCAAAGCTACATCCTTACTGGTTTTCTATTTGTTCTATCAATTATTGAGAGAGTGGTATGAAGATCTCTGTTATTGTGGATTTGTCTATTCCTCTGTGTGGTTTTGTTGTTTTTGATTTAAGTATTTTGAAGTTCTGTTATTAGGTGCATAAATGTTTGGCAAAGAATGGGCTTTTATATAATTATGAAATGACCTTCTTTGCCTATGGTAACATATTTGCTCTGAAATCTACTGATATTAATATTATATAATATTGATTAATATTAATATTCAGCTTTTCAAAATTAGTGTTAGCATAATATATCTTTTTCCATTCTTTTAATTTTAACCTATTTGTGTCTTTACAAAGAGTATTTCTTGCAGCCAGGGTATGGTTGGTTCTTGCTTTTTTAACCTATGGGCTATTTACTATTTGCATTTAATATGAATATTTATATGATTAATTTTACATCTATCAATTTACTACTTGTTTTGTGTTTGTCTCATCTCTTTATGGTTCCTTTTTCCCTGTTTTTCTGCCTTCTTTTGGATTAATGCAGTATTTTTTTATAATTCCATTTTATATCATTTTTGGGGGCTTATTAGCTACAACTCTTTCTTTTGTTATTTCAGTGGTTGTTTTGGAGTTTACAGCGTCCATCATAACCTTTCAAAATCTACCTTCAAGTGACATATCATTTCATGTCTAATGTAAGAAACTTACGGTAGTGTACTTACATTTATCCCCTCCTGAAATTTGTGTTCTTATTGTCATATAATTTGCTTCTATATATGTTAGTAAACTCCCCATTAAATTGTTATTATTTTTGTTTAAACAATCAATTGTCTTTTAAAGAAATTTAAATGCGAGGCAAATATCTTATATATTTACCCATATAGATACCACTTGCAGTGCTGTTCTTTGTGTAGAGGTAGATTTCCAAATAGTATGATTTTGCTTCTGTCTAAAGAACATCTTTATAACCTTTCTTACAACGTGAGCTATTGATGATTAATTCTTTCAGCTGTTCTATGTCAGAAAAAGTATTTCTTTTGTCTCTATTTTGATGAATAGTTTTGCTGGGTAAAGAATTCTAGGTTTGACCTTTTTGTGTGTGTGCACAATGTGTACTTTTAAGATTTTTCTCTTTATCACTGGTTTTGAGTTGTTGGATTATGATCTGCCATGGTGTTGTGCTTGGAGTTTATTGAACTTCTTGGATCTGTGAATTTTTCATTTTAATCAAATTTTGAAATTATTTAGCCATTATTTTTTTAAATCCATTTTTCTGTATCTTACCCCACTTCTGGAATTATAACTGCACATATATTAGGTCACTTGAACTTGTTTCACAATTCATTGGTGATTTTTTAAAAATTCTGTTTCTCTGTTTTTCTTTTTTTAATAATTGCTATTGCTATGTCTTCAAATTCACTGTTCATTTTTTTCTGCAATATTTAATCTTCCTTAACTTCCATCCACTATATACTTCTCCTCAGACATAATTTTCATCTCAAGAAATTTGATTTGTCTTTTTTATGTCTTAAATGTCTCCATTTCTCTTTTGGCTCATTTAAAATACAGTTATAACAACATATAACAATGTTCTTTTCTTTTAATTGTAATAATTGTGTCACTTCTGGATCAGTTTCAGTTAATTTATTTATCTTCTCATCATAGGACCATATTTTCCAGATTTTTTTTTTGCGTGTCTAATAATCTTATTGTATGCCAAACATTATGAATTTTATTATGCTGGGTGCTATTTCTCTATTCTCATAAATATTATTAAGCCCTGTTTTGGGATGCAGTTATGGAAACTTAGAAGCATTTTGGTCCTTCTAGGTCTTACTCTTATGATTTCATATGTGGGATTAGATCAGTGCTCAGAGTAAGTAAGGTTATTTCCCTGTGGATTATCCCCAATGTCCCATGAGTCGTGAAGATTCCCAGTCTGGCTGTTGGGAGCAAGCACTACTCTGGACCTCCATAAGTGACGGGCACTGTTAACTTTTACGTTTCTCAGTGGTCATCTGCCTGGTTTCAGGTTGTTTCCTCTCATGCGTGTGATGATAAACAATGCAGACCCTTTGCAGATATGTGTCATTTTCTGTGTGTGTAGCTTTCTCCTCAGTTCCTTTGTCCTGTGAACTTTATCCATCAATGTATCTTCAATTCAGGGAGAGCTGCATACTGCCTGGGTTTTGCTACCTGCACTCTGCCTGGAAACTTTCTCAGGACCTTAAGCAAAGCCAATAGCAGGGTGGTCCTTGTTTGCTTGCCAACCCTCAGGCCTGATGCCTTGGTTTTCTGATAACCAATGTCTTCAAAAACTTTTATTTCAACGATGTTATTTGTTTTATGATGGTTTCAGGTCAAAGGTAAATCCAGTTCCTGTTATTTCATCTTTTCGGAAGCAGATGTATCATCCTTCAGTTTCAAGCTCAAATTTCACCACCTCAGACAGGGCTTGCTGTGAACTTTCCTCCCCTTACTTTCCCTCATGTCCCCAGCTATTACATCCCTTCCGTATTTCCCTCACATCAATTCTCCCAATCTGTAATCACATTTTAATTATTTGCATTCTTATCCTCTTTTTCCTCTCTTGACTAGACAATTTCATTCATCACACACAGACTGCTAGAATCCCAGAAGTTATGTGCATGGTACATAATAATCACTTATTAAATATTGGTTGAATAAATGAATAACTCTCAATCATGTTATTCTGTCTCCTACTTGTATTTGCTTGTCTTATTATTTAAAATTTAACATTCTCTGCATGCATTGTCTACTGAGGAACTTTGTTAACCAGAATATTGAGTTAAGTGAAGAGGTGAATTGCAATTCTCCGGATCTCTTCTTTGCAATGGAGTCACCCAGCTGGCTGATCTGCATTCAAAAGCAGGGTGAAAACTGAGTACTTGTCCATGGAAAGCTTTCCAGGTGCACACTGTATGCACACCATCCACGCTGCTATCCTCCTTCCGCTGGCACTGCTCCCTGCATTGTATACTTGAAATGAGTTTGCTTTAGTAGAAAGTGGGAAATAAGCAGGAGATTGTTGAGAGGTCAACACGGCAAGGTAGACTCACCTAGTAATGACATAGGAGGTGACATATGTCTCCTGCTACTGTGACCTTTCTCTCCCTCCAGCAACACAGATTACTCTGAAAAACGAACACAGTTAAAAGGAGAAAAAAATCGAGCCATCAACCTGGGACACTGTTTAGTGACAACCAGCTTGGTTACAGTTCTTTCTCTAACATGAAATGCTGTTGGATTTTTAAAATTATTTCTCTTGCTTTTCTTTCAAGCAGAGAGCTCCAAAGCTAGAATTGATTTGGATATAACTTTCTTTTCAAACTTCCTACGTTTAATGAAAGTTTGCTGTGTTTTTTTTATTTATTTATTCAGTATTGCAGTATTTTATTTTATCTATTTTATTTTTTTTTGTTTGTTTCTTTGAAGTCAGAGGGAAAGTTTGCTATGTTTAAATGGAGGGAGAAGAAGCAAGGATTACTAAACACCTACTTGTTTCTAGGGACTATGATGGATCCTTTGACTCAGGGAATAGAGACATGCAAAACAGAGTTACGGAAGTCACAGTCTAATTGGATTAAGTAGATAAGTAGTGCTAAAAATTTGATTGACATTTGTATGCGATAAATAAAGTGTTATGGGACGAGAATAGACAAGTCGTGGACTCTGAGGCCATAGCATATAATAGTGGGAACTGAAGAAAATATTGTATTAGAAATTTCTTAGTTATAAATGATTATATAGCTACAGACATTAGGAAAATTCTGATGTAGCAGAAATGGGTTATAGAACTTTAGACGAATTCGGTCGGGTGGAGACACTAATCCCTAACCTCACTGAGGTTAGGGATCAGACTGAAGGTCACACAGTTGGTAAGTATAAGAGAAGGACTTAAAGCCAGTTCTCTGAGATCTAAAAGGTGAGGCTCTTTGTTCTATCATATTACCTATACATAGCAATATTTGTGTTTTTAAAAGAATGCCCTCTTGCTGTAATATAGGTTAGGTGATCAAGCTGTGTTAAATCAAGTCCCTGGTGTTTATGTAGTCAGAATTATGCACAATTGAGTGACTTAAAAATCAACACCCAGAAGACACTGGACCTTTCTACCATGCTTCTTATGCTGAGACTTCCATCCGTGAGTGATTTTTTTGCTTTGAATTTAATGCTGACTTTGTTCAAGCAGAAAATAGATTTGAAGACAATGAAAAATGTACCACTTTATTTCCCTAAGGCCTTCCCTGCACAGTAGGCCTTGAACAAACCTAATTTTATAGAGAGAGACAAACCACGAACTTGATCTTCAAATGCAAAAATTTATTGTTTTTTTCCCTAAATTATTTTACTAAGTATTGATTCTCTGATTTTTATTATCCATTTTCAAATCACAGGGCTCAGTGTAGAATTTGCTTACATTCTGGTAACAAAATTCATAATCAAAAGGGAAGAAGGAAATAATCCCACCATGGTGCATGTAATTTTTCTGTCCAAGGGAACCTTATAAATTGCTGATAAAAATAAATTGTAGTGAATGAGAAAATCATAAAATGCAAAATATCAAAGGATTCTCAGCAATAACTTGGTCCAGTGATTTTTTTTTTTTTTTCACTCCTGAGGGAGAAAAGATAAGATTTTTTGAGAAGGAGCATTTTGATTGCAGTTTTTCCACACGGGCACCATGTTTTGGAAGATTTTCCAATACAATAACATCACATTTATTGAGAAACAATGGTTATACTGAATTTGATCAATTTAAAAAATGGGAAATTGTGCAGTTTGAGATCATTAGCAATGATCTCAAAACAAAACAATTCTCTAAGGTCCAAATTATTCTTGACTCTTAAGAAAACCTAGAAAGTCTGGGTGTATGATTTCCATGGTTGGTTTCAGTGGGTTTTATGATGGCATATCCCCTTAAAGGAAGATGAAAGAAGAAAAGACAATTGAGTCATTTTTGGAGTAAAGAACATAGAATAAAGTCAGGCTGAGACCAAATTGCACCTTCAAGGCCACAGAAAGAAATGTTAGAAATACATAAAAATGGAACTGACAATTAGGAGCATGTAGAGGTTGAAGGTGTGGGTAAACTTAGATCAGCAGAAGATCCGAGTTTGGCAGAATACCTGTGCAAAATCAACGGATTGTTCATTGCTGGTGTCTCTTCACTATTCGGTGCTTCATAAATATGATAGCTTAAGTATCTACAGAAAAGGATGTCAAATAGGAGCCTATAAAACATGTCTGAACTTTAGATGTCTTAGTTGGGTCCCCAAAGTATTTTTAAAATTATGAAAATTCTCTTATAGCCTCTATTTCCTGTATTTCTAGAAAAATTTCAAGAAACAGGACCTGCGTTACAATATGGCATCAATTTTAATACTTACATGGTGGCTTCACCCTTGAAACAGCATAGTGCGTGCTTTCCAATTCAAAGTCTCCAGCGTTCTCTATTATCTTATAATCAGGCCACTTAACTCATTTAAATAATTATGTAATCTAATAATTTAAATAGTTTGGCCTCTGATGCATTTGAGTTTGTCTTATGCTATAAATTGTTAAGACACTGAATTTTAAGGTCACGTTTTTTAAGCTCTAATGGGCACCTAGGACCTTGCTGAGATGCAGATTGAGATTCAAAAGGTTTGGCAATTCTAGCAAATTCCCAGACAATACCAATGCTGATGGTATGCTGACCGTACTTTAAGGAATGAGAGCTTAAAGCTAGTGTCTTCTGGGGCCTGAGAAAAGGGCTTATGTGAAACTAGTTCATTTAGTAATGTGATACTGGAGAATAAGAATACAAGGCAGCTAAGAGAAACAGAGAAGGAGTGAAAGCCAATACAAGCATAGATTATCAGGATGAATAACTAAAGATAAATCCCACTGGGAACTTTTGAAGAGTTTTATGAAATACATACCAAACTTTACTGCCTGGGGGATAAAAAGAGGAATATGTATTCATCCAATCTTATTCCCATTGGCCAAAAGTAGCTCCACGAGCCTGCCCCTCTAGTTTGCACATAAATGATTAGAACATTTTTCTATGGCAGTCCCATCTGTACACATCAAAGAAGCCCTAGTGCATGAAACAAAAATATTTACAACATGGACCAAGACAATGTGTGGTTCATGTTGCTCCTGCAGAAAGTTAGCCAAGGCCTACCTGAAACCAATTGTCATAGGAGTGACTGGGTGGCCAAAATGATGTTGAGGTGATGTGCAAGAACTGTAAGATGCAGTGTGCTTTATTACGACTGGTTGGTGCCCTGAGCCTGAGCACTTGGCCACAAAACTCATGTCTCTTTGAGGCAAAAACCAAATGGTCCCTCATCACTATGCCACACTACTTTCCCCAAAGCGAAGTCATGATTTTCCCGTTCTAATGGTAAGAGCATAGGCACACTGCTAGACAGTAAGTGTGTGGGGAGAAGGTAAGTATTTTCACATTTTCCCTTTCAGAAGAGTAGATGGCCTTTAAGGGACCAGTAAAAGTCAGTGTGGTCTTTTCCTGTTCCAGAATTTCTGTGGCCCCTCCAGTGCCTTCCAGTTCATGAAATGGTGGCGAGTTGCTAGAGAATCAGATCCAATTCTTTTTTCTACTCCTTAAAAGGTAACCATTTCCTATAGTGGAATAATTGTGTTCTATTAACACATAGACCTCAGTCACACACAGCTATAGAAGAAATCTCTCTCCTTTAGAGGATTAGGCCCTTTAGCAATCTTGATGATGCTACTGAGCCAGGCTATGCCTAGCTCCCCTGAGTGAGTCTAGAGATTACCACTACTACCTTAACAGTGGCATAGAAACCAAGCACCTCTGGGTTTAGACAGCTGGGTTTTTTTGCTTCCCCTAGTATATGTCTAAAACAAGAGTGGAATGACAGCCTACTAAAGCAGTGATATTCCCCAATTAATTAGAATGTTTCCAAAGCTTTAGATGGTACAATAAACATTCACACCAGAATTCATTGTCTTCCTCAGGTTAGGGCTGATAACTTAAGTTCTCTGCTTAACTGTGATGCCTACATTATTTTCCCCTTAGGATGACAAAAGGTTACTGAAACCTAGGGGATTTTTAATGTGTCAGTAGCACATAGACAGCCTCACACATGAGTTCCGATCTGTTTTGGAGTATGAGAAACTGACATCTTCAAAAGCCTTTGGGATTCAATAGAGCATCAAATGACCTACATTTGGCAAGATGCCATATTGTATGGAGAGAAGAGCTTTGGCCCGAGTGTGAGAATAAATTCTCTGAATTCTTGAATTGAATTCCAGCTACTCTTCAAAACAAAATGTATGACTTTAGATTTCTTTCTTTTTTTTTTTTTTTTGTGAGAAAGACCAGCCCTGAGCTAACATCCGACGCCAATCCTCCTCTTTTTTTTTTCTCTGAGGAAGACTGGCCCTGAGCTAACATCCGTGCCCATCTTCCTCTACTTTGTATGAGACGCCACCACAGCATGGCTCAACAAGCAGTGCATCGGTGCACGCCCAGAATCCAAACTGGCGAACCCTGGGCCGCTGCAGCGGAGCGCAAGCACTTAACCACTAGCGCCACCAGGCCGGCCCCAACTTTAGATTTCTTTTGATGCCCAAACTTCAGTTTCCTCATACTCAAAACAAGGAAAATATTATTCTTGTTCATATGTCAGGATTTCAAGGGAAGCAAATATAGTTTTGCCCCACACCACACACTGGAGTGTGAAGATAACATATTAAAAGACGGCAGGGGCCGGCCCTGTGGCTTAGCGGTTAAGTGCGCGCGCTCCGCTGCTGGCAGCCCGGGTTTGGATCCCGGGCGCGCACCGACGCACCACTTCTCCGGCCATGCTGAGGCCGCGTCCCACATACAGCAACTAGAAGGATGTGCAGCTATGACATACAACTATCTACTGGGGCTTTGGGGGTAAAAAATAAAAATAAATAAAATCTTTAAAAAAAAAAAAGACGGCAAGGCTCTTTATAACCATAAAAGGATCATATGAGGGTTTGTTCTGGGTTTTGGCAAATCACAAAAGAGGTAATGCGTGTTTTCAATTCTTTCATTATACCTTATAACATATCACTTTCCTTTCAATGTCCTTTTTATTACTTTATAGTCTCTCTTCATTATTTTAAAAGGTCTTGTTCACCCAGCTAACACTCTGGTTAGAAATCAATAATCACAAAAAGTGTTGATAATGTTGGCAATGATGATGATGATATAATACTTTGCACGTGAATATTACAATTTAAAAATAATATGAGTATCTATTGTTTACAACAATGACTGTATAAAAAAGACTTCATTTTTCATTTTGTCCTTGAAGCTCTAAAAGTATAGGTCTTTTGATCTGACTAGCATAGTTAGTAAGGTGTGGTTCCATAACTTGAAGCAGGTGTGTCTGGCACAAAGCCATTGCTCTTTCTGCCATCACAATGATGACTGCACAGCCACAAATTCAATCCAGCATTTTATTCATCCTCCTCAAAAGAGGCTGAGTTTGGGCTAGCATGCAAGTGAGAGTGAGCAGTCTAGGGATTTGCCCATACTTTCTGAGGTGTAACCTCCAGGAACTCCACTCATGTTCTCACAGAAAAGAGTCAAGAAAGATGCACTCTTAGCTCTAACTAAGGGAGAAAGTAATCATTGTGAAATATGCTCAGATCATTCTCGATAACAAAGGCCTAATCTCCAAGGTAAAGACTTTACCAGAAGCTTATGTAACCTGAGGAGAGGGCATTTCTTTGTCTCTATGTCCCTCTCGTTTTTCTGTTTTAGAGTAAGAGAGAAAACAAAAGTCAAGAAACATTGAGAATGTCAGATCCAAGAGACACAGGTCCATTAAATGAAATTTAATCATATGATTATAGAATATTTCCTCTTTCCTACATCTTACCACCATGCAAATAGGGCTCCAATATAACAGCAGTGGATTATAGTTGAAAGAGCTGCAAAAGACAGACTCCATCTAAGAAATTCTTAGGGAATCTCAATGACAACAGGATGACAAAAAACAAAGGACAGTAGAGGAAATGTTAGCTTCTGGCACCTACAGCTGCAGCAAACAGTAAACAGCCCAATCCTGACCAGGTTACATGAAATATTGTGTTAAAGGTTTATTTAACTCAGTTCTTATTACCTGATACATCATGCCCATCTTTCATCAAAAAAATTACAAAGCATGTTAAAATGTAGGAAAAAACATAGTCTGAAGAGACAACACAAGAATGAGAATCAGACTCAGATATGACACGGGTGTTGAATTTATCAACATTAAACATGGAACTTAAAATAACTATGATTAATAAGATAAGGACTCTAACTGAAAAGTAGACAACATGTCAGAACAGATGGGTAACATAAAATTACCAACCAGAGAGATGGAAACTATAAGAAACTCGAAAAAACAAAGCTAGACACCAAAATAGTGTAATAAAAGTGAAGAATAACTTCGACGGGTTCATCAGGTAGAATGGATATGGCTGATGGATGAGCCTTTAACATCTTGAAATGCCAGAGAGTAAGGACATACCAAAAACATAACGATGAGTGACCAAAATGCGGTCTATACAGAAACTGAAATATAGTGATGTACACCTGAAATTTACACAATGCTGCAAGCCAATAGGACTCCAATGAAATAATAAAATTAAAAATAAAGCCACAACAATGAGGAGTTTTTCAAAACAACTCAGGATCCAACTGAAGGAACACTCAATAGCCAAAGCTGAAATAACTTGAACAATAAAATAAATAAATTAGGATTGGGTTATAACATGAAGTATATAATAAATACCCACGAATTCACACTTATATAAATAATTAATTGAATAACAATTAATTATAAATAAATGCGGCAAAAGAGACAAATCTCCTATGCAGAAGATATATAATTTATATAGACACTCTGCCCTAAAGGAAGTGGAGCATAATTCCCACTCTTGAAGTTTGTGCTGTACGTAGTGACTTTCTTCTCAAGAGTGGAGGATGGAAAGAGAGATGAAAGAGTAAGTTTACAGTGGGGAAACCTGACAAACACCACCTCAGCCATGTGACGAGTTCAACATTAACCATAATAGCTCAAGTTCTTAGCACGTACCCTTGTCATGATGTGAAGGAATGACACCTTGTCTCTGTGGACTTCCTCCCGATAATGCATAATCCCAGTCTAATCATGGGGAAAACATCGGAGGAATCACTTTTGTGGATATTCCACAAGATACCTGACCAGTACTGCTCAAAAGTGTCGAAATTATCCAAAACAAGAAAGATCTGAGAAACTCTCATCGCGAAGAGGAGCCTAAGGAGACATGATAACTAAATGTAATGTGACATCCTTGATGGGACTCCTGAACAGAAAAAGAACAGTGGGAAATGCTAAGGAAATGTGATTGAAGTGTGGACTTTAGTTAATGGATCAGTACTAGTTTATTAATTGTGACAAGTATATGATAACCTAAGATCTCAAAATAGGATAAACTGGGTGTGGGGTTTGGGGAACTCTGTATACTATCTTCACCAGTTTTCTGTAAATATAAAACTGTTCTATTAAAATTAAAAATTAAAGTCTAATAGCATTTTTTAAAATGCAATTACATAGGGGTCGGAAGGACAAAGTATGAATTTATATCTATTTATGTATCTATCTATTATCTATCTATCATCTATCTATCTATCTATCTATCTATCTATCTATCTATCTATCATTTATTCATTCATTTAAGAAACTGGTAGAGAGTAACAACAATTGTTCACAGTCTAATGGAATAAAAAATGTAAGGAAAACAACAATATTGTTAAAGCATAAAACCTATATATAATCTACGTATCTACTCTCTAGACCCTCCCCTTTTCAAGAATTCAGGTGAATCAAGACAGGCTAGGTACTAGCAGCCACCATCACATCTTGTCCCGATATTTTAAAAAATGCAGGAGATTATGTAGCACGGTTAATAAAACGGCCTTTTCTTGATGCAAGTTACAAAGCTGAATATAAAACAGTTTTATTATTCATGAGTGGCTTGTTGAGAGAGATTTTCAATTTCTTCTGTTAATTTTACTACTGAGTCTATTTTTAAAATTAAAAATAAAAAGTAATAGGGAAGTGGCAGGGAATAAGATAGAAATATAATCACTAGAGTATGAATTATTTGTTGAGGTAAATTGTTAATTTTTAAAGAGAAAAAATGTGAATATTCTTGACTTTTGTTTCAGGGAAATGTGTAATAAAATATTTGATTTGGGATATTTGCCTAAGAAGGCAGAATTGATGAAGGAAACTAACATTATCTGATAACCTATCGTGTTCCAGGCCCTCGGCTAGACATTTATAGTAATGGAATATTATTTAATTATCACCTGTCTTAGCTACCATAACAAAATAACATAGACCAGATAGGTTAAACAACAGACAATTCTCACAGTCTGAAAGCTGGGAAGTTCAAGATCAAGGTACTGGTTGATTTGATTCCTGGTGAGGGCCCTCTTCCTGGTTTGCAGATGGTTGCCTCCTCTCTGTATCCTTACATGGTGGAGAGAGAATAAGCTCTGTTCTCTCTTCCCCTTCTTAGGAGGGCATTAATCTCATGGAGGGAGGTCCCATCCTCATGACTCCATTACTACTTACTTTCCAAAGGTCCCATCTCCAAACCCCATCAAATTGGGGGATAGGGAGTCAACATATGCATGGTGAGGGGACATAGATACAGTCATGAGTCCCTTAACGATGGGGATATGTTCTAAGAAATAAGTCATTAGACAATTTCATCATTGTGCGAACATCATAAGGCGTGCTTAACAAACCTAGATGGTATAGCTTACTACATACCTAGGCTCTAAGTTACTAACCTTATGGGAACACTATTGTGTATATGATCTGTCACTGATCAAAACGTTGTTACATGGTGCATGACTGTATTCAGTCCATAACATCACCATAAGCTGAAAATTCAAATATTGTTTTGCTTTATTTCTTCTTATTTTTACAGATAAGGAAACTGAGGTTCAGGCAAGTTTAGTGAGTTCTACAAGGTCTACCAGCAACTTCAAGTCTAGTTCAATGCTGCTGCCCAAGATGTGCTCAGATATATTATTCAGACAGAGATAATTGTTTTAATAAACGTAAAATCTCAATGGCTTAATACTGGGGGGATTTATTTCTCTTTCACTTTCACAATACAATTCAAGTTGGCAGGGACCACTGTTTATCTTATATGGTAGGGCTGACATCCCCAAGGGATTTGGGGTCCTCAATAGGTCCACTGCATCAGGCCAGCAGAGTAGGAAAGAGAGAGAACATGGAGGATTAGGGAAGCATCTTATTGTTGCTGATGCTGTTGTTCAATAGCCATTTTTGTCTACATTCTCCTGGCCAGAATTCAGTTACAAGATCACAACTCACTGTAAAGGGGGCTTAGAAACATAGTCTTGCTACATGCCCAGGAAGAAAAGGGAGAAGGGGAAGGTATAAGCATTAACAAAACATTCTCTGCCCCAACAGTAGAGTCCCTTTGGGAAGAAAACATATGCGAGCATTAGTTTCCTGGGAGAGAGTCCTCTGTCATGAAGGAAGTTGATTCCAGCAACTCAAGCACAGGTTGTGATTATTGTCGTGACATCACCTACAAGTAGACAAAAAGGAAAAGGAAAGACTTCCATTAGGAAGACAAAGACATATCGCACCAACAGACATGGCAAGGAAAGTCAGACTGTATGTGGAAAAGGGGAAAAGAATGGGAAGTGAATAAGAATGGGAAATGGACAGTGGGAAGAAGTGCTGACTGCACAGTATAAGGAACAGTTCAGATGAAGACAAGAGGCAGTTAAGCCTTAGGGAACAAACCATACTGACTGCATTGTGAAGCAATAGGCCTTGATTTTTAGTAGTTGTTCTTGGTGTATAGTGAAAGAGTGTGACCTGACAGTCCACCATTCTCCTCGTTTTGAAAAATAGTGTTAGCTTGAGTCAAGTCCTCAGGACTGTGGACCATTCACTCTGTCTTGGGAAGCTCTATGTCTAGACAGTAGCACAATCCCATTAAATCACATGCAGGGATCAGAACTTTCACTGAAATGGAGGGCTTGCAGGCTAAATCCCATCTATACCATTGCATAAACAGAAAGCATTCGCACTTGGTTCCTCTAAGTCTAGGGATAGCCCAACAGGGATACCACGCAGCTTGCAGAATTGGACATTCTATTGTACTTTCTTAATCCTTTATCTTGTCAAACTCTGATTCCTCCATCCTGCAGGCATGTACGAATCTAGTCTTTAAAACTCCAACTTTCTCTACGCAGATACGTCTTATACCTGGCTCCTGGAGTAACAGCATAATGGCAATTCTGATGTGTTCCTTTTAACTATTCCATCTACACGTGTTTTATTTTCTAGTTTGTTTCTCTGCTGGTACATTTAATTCTGCCTAAAATGCAGATCTTACGTATTATTTAAATGGAAAGATATACTTTATGATATTCACCATCATTTCTTTCTTCCCTGTTTAACTCTATCTCACATGCTGATTTAACTAATCCAATTTAAGAAAGTTACCTTTATATTTCTTCTCTACTTTTGCAGAGCTCAGCACTGTCTGTTACATAGAAGTTGCTCAATAAATGTGTGAAACAACTAATTGAATTACCTCAAGCTGATGATAGTCAAGACAGTGGTCATATCCTATTTCCTGAACATGGATTTACCTCTGAATTTCTATGTACAAGTTCACCTATAGTGTGATTATTTCATCACCAACAAAACAAATGTCGAAAGATATTGAATAATAGGACAAATAAATTAATAGCTCTATATTTTGACATTAATGAAGCTATAGGAAATTCCTTTTACATATAATATTAAAATCTTGCAATGTAATGGTTTAAAAATCAAGCAAATGCTTAATTTTAACTTTTCTGCTAAATATATCATATAGCTCTGTAGTGCCAGTAGCATCTAATTATTAGAATTTTGTCTAGAGTATTTAAAAAATATAGATTTCTCTATTATAAGTAACCCAAAAGGTTACCATTCAAAGCTCTTAGATGAGACTTATGCATTTGTATCAATAAAAATATTGAATACTCTTCAAGGATATTTTGACTATTAGCCAGGTTTTGGAAACAATGATTTAATACAAATACACTATTGTATAATTTGATATAAAAACTTCTGCCTAAATCATCATTAATGAGACAGTATTCTCTAATCATTCAGATGACATTTTGTCTTTGATAATTAACCTCTGAATAATTAAAGGCCATGGCAAGACTTTCATAAATCATTATTCAAAAAATCAAAGGGATGCTTTTTTACCCCCAGAGATATTTTGCTAAATTAGGCTAATTCTATTTTTAAAAAGTTGACTAGAAATTTTCAATTAGATATTTTTGGTAGTGTTCAGAGTGACTGATTTCTGAAGATTTAATTAAAATCTTTACCATTTCATTTTTGAAAATGTATAAATTGTCCAGTATTTCACCAAATGCTTGGAGCTACACAAAGTTTAGTAGCTGGCATGATCATATTTCCCATTCCTGGAGAAGTTGGGAAGCACAACGGTTTAGTTGAAAGATAACCACACACAACTGAATTTCAATACCTATTCTAGCACCTAGCATCCTTGTAACTATACAGAAGTTGTTCAATATCTGCTAAATTCAACATTCCCTTCAGTAAAATGGAATTTGGACAGCTATATAAAGCTAATAACTTTAGTGTAAATGATTCCATACCCAATTCAACCACGTTTTAATGAGAAATTTTAGTTGGGGACTTGTCTGGCATCAGAGATAGACATGTAGTCCAAATATTGATAATCCAAGGGCTTCTCAAAATTCATAAAGATGCATAAAAGATAATTAAATATTTCCCCTTAGCTGAAGAATGTGTAAGTTTGGAATTTGTTGGCAGTCCTCTTTCCTGACAAATGGAAGAAGCTGACATATAGGTGAAGATATTGCCAATACAGAGAGAGGCAAATTTGTTCGTCAAAAGGAGAAAGCTATGGTGGCTATTTCTTGTCTGGAGAGACTGTCTGGTCTCCAATCACCTTTGCTCATTTAAGGAATCTCTCTTTGTAGATAGTCTTATAAAGGGTCAGAATCTTCCCATGACAGAAATCTCAAGAAGAGGCCAATTGGCTCACCTAATTGGATGCTCCTTTCCCAGTGTTTGCACTGGGTGTGGAAAACACAAAGCAACTATGAGAATTTATTTGCTGATGCAGTATATGTTTATCAATTGCCAAAGGTGTGGCTCCTGGTGGCTTCCTAGAAAAACATTCCTGCTATAAAAATAGCTAAGTTTACTGCTCTTTGGCTTTCTGGAATTTCCTTTGTTTCTGCCATATTCCAAACTCGAGCCTCTAATCGACATTGATTCCAAGAGCGCCTGACGTCTTTCAAATCAGCTTCCGTTCTCTCCTTATTACAGCTCGAGTTCGTTTCCACAGCTTGCAAACAGGAACACTAGTGGCATTCAGGTCTCAGCTTCCTTTATGAGGCCCTGAAAGCATAGCTTTACACTGCTCTTCCTGTAGTTATGGAAGCCACAAATTTATTTCCTTTTTTCCCCAAACTAGTCTAAGTGAATTTTGACACTTTCAACTCAAAGAGTTTTGATTAATATAGATGTATGAATATTTGCCATAGATTATAGGTATGGATATAACACAAACTAACAAATGCAAAATATCTAACAGTATTGGGAATATAGTATGCCATCAACAGAGACTCTCTTCTCTGAAATCTTAATACCAATTTCACTTAAGAACTGGCAAAATAGTCTTTATTAAAATTAGCCGTGTAGAGAATTGTGTTATCCACCATCTGCCCTTACCTGGGGAGTTTGCCAAAATTGCTTGGAGCCCCTTAAAATTAAGTTTTGACCTTTTTGATATCTGGCTTTTGTATGTTAATAAGCTTCTCATGGGAAGAATTGTGCAGTATTCACTTTGCTTAACATTTCACTTGACAGAAAATAACTAAAGTGGGTCAAATATAGCTCAAAATTCCTTTGTAATGGATACTACAGCAGTTGAAAGACCACAAAGAGAAAGTCTTGCCCCAAACTCCTCATACATAATTCAATTATTTTACAAAAAGTCATGTGCCAGTGTGCTTAGCTCAACAACCAGCTGTCCTATGAAGTGTGAATTCTCAAAGGCCTAGTGAGGAGTGAGGAGTAGGCTCCTCACTTATTATCCTCCTGGGAAGGAACCCAGCAGGCAAATAAAGGATTTAAAAGCCCATAAAAGGAGGGTGTGATTTGGTTGGTCACATGTGTGATTTATTATAATTACATATGGCATGTATATGTATAAAAACTTTTTTTTTTTTTTTAAATAAAAATGAGCTGTGCTTTGCCACACTTGGAAGTCAAAGAAGAGGCACAAGTGGAAGTTTTGGAGAGAGTGTGTGGGGAAAATAGCCCTTCTCACAAGAGAGACCACGCTGGAGACCCGTCCTCCATGGATCCCACAGCCTGGTGTATGAAACAGACCATAAAGTCACCCAGCACCAAATAACACTTGGATCACGAAGGAAACAAACAGGGCACGTGGAACGTGCCTTAGACGAGTGGTCAGGGAGGCCTCTGAGAGGCGACAGCTCAGACTAGGGTGGAAGGATGGGAGGGAATTAGTGTGGAGAGAGCAGCTAGTGCAAAGCCCAGAGTGGGGGCCGGCGTGACATGTTCCAGAACCTGGCCTCTGGGGGGAGTGTAGGGAGCCAGCGGAGTGACATGGGATGACGATGGAAGACAAGGTAGGTCCCATCTCTGGGGTCTGGGAGGCCACAGTGATGAATGTGGCTGTCACTCTGACGCCATGGGAAGGCCTCCAAGCAGAGTGTGACGTGATTTGGTCTACATTTTTTAAGAATGCTCTAGGTGGGGAACAGCTTAGGTTTTGGGGTGAGGAAGGGGATGAGAGCAAAAATATAAGTCAGAAGGCCGCACACCAGTTCAGCCAGAGAGAAGCGAATGTATTCAATTTCCCTTTTGTGTGGAAGCCAGAGGCCACAAGCTGGTTGAGGGCCAGGATGTGGGAGTAGGGAGAGGCAGAGTCAGGAGTGACTTCCAGGTTTCCAGATGCCAGTTACTTATTGATTTATTATGAAGGAGATCATGGGTACAAAACCGTTTTTATAATGTTTCTGAATGATTTAAAGGATAATTAGGAAATGAGAACCTGTGTACTCAGCATAATTTTCTTTAAAACAGAGAACATTCCAAACCCCTCTGCAGTCCCATGATGACCTTGCCCACTCCTCTCCCACATCCAGGGTCTCACGAATCTGAATTTCGTGTTCCTTATTACTTTGCTCTTCTTTATAATTTTACCACATATGTCAGTATCTCTGAACTACCTATCGTTTAGTTTTGCCTCTTTTTAGAGTTTATATACATGGAAGCATGTTCATTTTGTTATTCTGTGACTTGCTTCTTTCATTCAACACTGCAATGGTGAGATCCATTCATGGTGCATGCAGCCAGAATTCATTCCTTTTCATTGCTATGTAGTATTCCATTTTATGAATGAAATTTATTATACACACTATATTTATACATTTTTCCATCAATGGGTCTTGAGTTGTTTCCATTTTTTGCTATAACAAACAATGCTGTTATCACCATTCTTGGAGATGTTTCCTGGTGTGCACAGTCATGAGCCTCTTTAGAATACATTTCTAGAAAGGTGTCTGGCTTTATTAACCAGGAGAATGCCAGTGCTGTGGAGAAAAAACGGAAAGGACCAGCTTGGAAGGAAGCATACTCACTTATTTTTAGATGGTTGAAAAAGTAGAGTTATGTAGAAATCTATTGAGTATGAACCAATTTTTTGATAGAATGTAACTTCTATTATTCAAAGTGGTTAGCAAATGAATGGAAATTAAAAACAGGTGTTTATTTATTTTGGAAAAGGGGGTTCCAGGAATACAATAACAATAGCACAAAGGATGCACTGATCATTTGCTATAAATCACAATATTTACACACATTTTCCACAAAGCTACATGCTTTCTCATTTTTGGTATTTTCAATCCCCAGTTAGCAAAGCACAAAACTATGACTCAAAAGTAATGTAAGTGACTTGGTTAAGACTCCAAAGCTAATAATTGTCAGGGATAAGTGCCCAAGGCTACTTACTAAAATATCCCTGCTATTTACAATCAGTTATTCTGTTTTCGCCACCAAGGCCAAAATCATGTAGTCAAAGTTATTTTGCAACCTCAGTATTTATCTGGAGATTATGTTCTATATAAATAATTTATATAATGATGTCACTGAAGTTCTTGTTTTCTTCATTGCTGATAAAAGAAATGTATTTTGTTTTCTAAAAATCAGCCTTTAGAAACAAACAAGATGTAAGCAAATACAACAAAGACAAACAAAAATTTCATTTGGAAAAATAATTTCCGTAGTTATAAAGTACTTTTAGAAACGTGACTTTACCTTAGTTCATCTTACTCACCACAACTGGTTCAGATGTGACAGAGTAATTATTTTCTCAACATTCTATAATATTTCCATAAATCACTTCTGTTAAAAATAGCTGGGATAGGGGCTGCCCTGGTGGCCTAGTGGTTAAGTTCACACACTCCACTTTGACAGCCTAGGGTTCATGGGTTCAGATCCCAGGCGCAGACCTGCACACCGCTCATCAAGCCATGTTGTGGCAGCATCCTACATACAAAATAGAGGAAGACTGGCATGGATGTTAGTTCAGGGCCAATCTTGCTCACCAAAAAAATAAATAAATAAAGAGCTGGTATGTAACTTGAATGTAGGAACCTGACTTTTTTGGAGGCGCCAGTATATTTTATGATGCCTAGGAGGGGCTCGATAAGACTTATTCAGCATTATTATTTGCTAACTAATGACCAGAGGGAAAGTCACTATAGGAGGTAATATTATAGGAGAATGTATTAGGAAAATACACATCAAAGCTCAGGCATTCTTGGATTGAAGGATGATTCTAAGAGAAAGAAAAGATATAGAGCTCATTCATATTCATGGAAACTTAAATGATTTGAAGTGAAATTGGCATCTTTACTCATCCTATAAATATTTATCAAGTACCTACTATGAATCCAACACTGTTCTAGCCACTGGGGAAATAGTACATAAAACAACACCAAGAACACCATAAATAGTGCTCATGGAGCTTACGTTATAAGAGTACTCTAGCATACATTAGATAGACATGAGATGCTGTTGTCAGGCAAAAAAAAAAAAAAAGTGTTATTGACGTGGCTGTCTTAGCAGGGCTTAGGTTGGAGTAGTATTAACCCCGTCCCATGTGAACGTGGGGCATGCATTTATGTACATGCGCATGCATTGATATGTTTAAAATTTACATAATGCAATTGTTTCAACAAAGAGGGATACAATCATTAGAGATGTATTTATTATAACTTTACCTTTTTCCTTTACTATTACTTCCTTAGTTCATTTATTAATTTTTTCACACAGTGTAAGCCTTCCACCATTTCCCACTTAAGTTACAGAGTTTATAAATTACTAGTCGAACATTTGTCTTTATATTATGAATGCCATGTTTTGACTTATTTTGACCAAATATTTGGGCTACTAGGTTGTTGAAAGAGCCTGACCAAAAACCCTCTGTGTCTAAAAAACCACCGCTTTCTAACACCTGGTGGGAAAAGAGTTATACGTGGATGGTTAACTCCTTAGGAGGCAGAGGCGAGCTCTAGGTCTCTTAAGCTCTAAGTCTTCTCACCTCTGCCTCTTAAGAAGACTCGAAAAGGTCTTCTTATCTATGCCTCCTAGGTAACTGAAAAAGTTATGTAATATCTCCAGACTTTATTTCACATATGTGTAAAGAGAGGACACTGAACCCTTACTACGTTGTCACTAGAGTAACGATAAAAGAAATACTAAATAAAGATTTTGTTTATTTTCCTTTTTTTACCGAAGTGTAATTGACATACAGTATCCTGATAGTTTCAGGTGCACATCATACTGACTCAGTATTTATATACATTATGAAATCATCGCCACAATAAGTCTAGTTACCATCTGTCACCATACAAAGCTATTGCAATTCTATTCACTATATTCCCTATGCTGTAAATTACATCCCTGTGACTTATTTATTTATAACTAGAAGTTTGTACCTCTTAATCCCCTTCACCTATTTCACCCACCCTCCAACTCCTTCTCCCTCTGGTAACCGCCAGTTTGTTTCCTGTATCTACGAGTCTGTTTCTGATTTGTTTTGTTTGTTCATTTGTTTTGTTTTTTAGATTCCACATATAAGTGAAATCATACAATATTTGTCTTTCTCAGTCTGATATTTCACTTAGCATAATACCCTTTAGGTCTATCCATGCTGTCACAAATGGCTAGATTTCATTCTTTTTTATGGTTGAGTAATATTCCATTGTATGAATATGATTTTATAAATGCAAAAAATTATTACATCAACCATACATTTTTAAAAAAGATATAGATAAATATTATTCTTTCTTCCATGCCTCTTCCTCCTTCAAAAACAACTCTTTATAGCCTATTAAGATTTCAGGAGTTATTTTTAGTTTGTGCCAAGTCCAGGTAAGGGGAGAAAACAAACAGAAATACAACATGCTTCCAGCTTTGGCTTTCACAAGGTCAGTTTTTGTCTCTATGAGAAACTGAGCAACTTCAAACAATCAGAGGCGGTATAGCAGTTTTCAATCTTTTTTTTTGTATTTATCATACTTTATTGGGAATTTTCAGGAAAAGTCCCCAAGAAAAGCTATTTCATCAATTACAGTTTCTGTTTTCTGTTCTCAGAAAGCAGTTCTGAGTGGGCCTTCCAATGCTCCCTTGATCTAATTCATTTGTGGGTGTGATGCACATAATTTTAAACTCCATATGTGTCATTACCCATTTATACTCCTTTTCTTAGAAGTCTGGTAAACCTTATTTAAATGAGGGATTAAATCAACACTACAAAATGATGCTGTTTAAACTGCAAGTGCACTTAGTGCTTTCCAAGTGGATTCAGCAATAATCAGATTACAGCCCAATTTCAACTCTTTTATTGTTCCCGTACAAAAATAACTACACAAGCAATTTAAATATACATGGATTACTTCTCCTAGGCTTCTCCATGTCTTGGAAACATAAAAGAAAATAAAGTGTCCATCTTTGTATGATTTTAAATCTAGAAGGTATCTCAGATAATATCTAGGACAATATAATTTTTTCCATACCTCTTTCATTTATTTTTTTTAAAGTTGATAGAATGGATAGTTAGATTAATAAAGTGCTCCATGAATTTATTATATGAGACCATGGAAGTCTATCCAAATCTATCAAATCTAAGTGGCCTGGAATCATACATCTGGGTAGCAGCCCACAAGTGTGGTTTTTGAATTTATTCCAAGTCTTAGCCATGTAGAGACAATGCCCCAATGAGAACAAAAATAAAACTTCTATTACTAATTCTTTTTTGTCAAATGTACCAAATAATACTGATCCTGTGGTTAATCAATTTGTGATTGATAATTATGACTAACTGATGACAATGATTAAATATAATTAAGTGATTAAAAATAACTAAAAAAACCCTCTATTCAGCTTGAATATAAGTAAAGATTTACTGTATATGTGTATATATACATATATTCTATTTCGTATTAGTAAACTCTCCATTAATTAGTAACTTAGCAAATCTGTAGATTCCATAGATTCCAAATCTATAGATTCCACTTTGCTGAAAGTGAAATCTTTATTTATGACTTGTGTTTTGGGAACAAAAGAGATACCATCAACACATGTTTTCTGTCCTAGGTCCCATTGCTTTTATAGAATGGATTATTCCAGAGATGGCGAGTCCATGTTGCTCATATGAGCTCATATGTTACTCCAATTAAGTATGGCTCAGAAACCTAAAAATAAAGCATGTTAGTGAAGCTAAATTATGTTCTGAGAAGTTTTTGCTTAAAGTATCTCTATCTGTCTATCTATCTTTCCATTTATATCTATATCTATATCTTTGTAGGAAATTCATTTTCTAGGCCCTTTAGGCTGTCTTATTTTTATTCCTCCCTCCTTTTTATTTTTATTTTATTTATTTTTTGTGTGTGTGTGAGGAAGATCAGCCCTGAGCTAACATCCATGCTAATCCTCCTCTTTTTGCTGAGGAAGACCGGCTCTGAGCTAACATCTATTGCCAATCCTCCTCCTTTTTTTTTTTTCTTTTCCCCCAAAGCCCCAGTAGATAGTTGTATGTCATAGTTGCACATCCCTCTAGTTGCTGTATGTGGGACGTGGCCTCAGCATGGCCAGAGAAGCGATGCATTGGTGTGCACCCGGGATCCGAACCCGGGCCGCCAGTAGCGGAGAATGCGCACCTAACTGCTAAGCCACGGGGCCGGCCCTCTCCTTTTTATTTTTGAATTTTTTTATTTTGGTCCTTTTCATAAGCCCCCTCTTTATTTTCCATCCGTTATACTATTGTTACGTATTATGATACAAGAATGTGCCAATGGGAATGAAAACCATGTATAGGTCCCATTTGTCATAGCACATGTTATTATCCATCCTAGAGAATCTTTAGCCAATATAAGAACTAAGGAGGTAGGGACCAGGGGAAGGGCCCAGCATCTACAAACCTTTTCATATCTGCAATATCAGCAGAGGTAAGCTTCCTCCATGGCTAGAGTGTAGATCTTTAGAATGCTAGATAGGCTTTACTTTATATATCAACTTGGGGCAAAAATCTGTGGTGGTTGCATATAGCACTAGCTTGAGAAAGACTAAAGGCTCAAGAGTATTCAGGAGTAGAGTGCCATACGTAATTAATAATATTTGTCACATTTGTGCCACCCATTTGGCAATCCTCACTGTTAATTCCTGATCTATATCTTTATGCCCTTGAGTTCTGCTACTGACCTGTAATTCCTCTAAAACATGCCATGCTACCTTTTCCTTTTAGACATAATTTCGCCATTGTTGTGGAGAGTCTTGAGTCATCTATTGGCTCATATTTCTTGTCATGTCAAAGTAATTAAGCCAGTCAAATTACTTTCAGTGTCCAGTCCACTGTGCGAGTGCTGAGTGTTCAAGTGATCCAGGTTGGGACATTCAAGGCTTCTCTTTCAAGATCTAGATTTGAGTCACAGAGACTTAAGTGGTCAATGTTTGGGACTAGAGCTGTAAGGTGGATGAGAGACAAATCTGGAGACCCTGTTGCTTAGAAGAATGCTGATTTAAGAGTTCTAAGTTAGCTAAACTGAGGAATAAGCTAATAGTAGCCAATGAGCTCTAGAAGCTTCCTCATATTAGTAAAGTTTAGTTTAGTTTGTTTGTGACCCCAATGAGCTTTCCTCATCATATAGACACATAAATATTCCCTTCCTCTTGTCTTCGTATTATGTAGAACATCATGAATGCATCATTGTCCATTTGAACTTTGGCTATAATGTATAAACATCTATGGCTGGACAAAGTTTTGGTTTAATTAGAATGGAGGAGGGGGGTCATGTGCATTCTATTACTCTTCTACTTTTATGTTTTTTTCCCCCCGAAAACCTTATGTTGCTGGTGATGTGTATTGGTGACTTCTTTACACGTGAGAGAGCTGTGGCAGGACTTTCTGAGATGCAAAGTGGAAAGAAGGATAGGCTGGAGAAAGAAGAGGGAGGGGAGGATAGTGATGTAATGTAGCAGTAGGGGACTCTCAGAAACAGATAAAAGACCCCAGAGTCTTTCAAAGACTCAAACACTAATCATTTTTCCTTCATTCTGAGTTCCATGAGGACTGCTATTCCTGCCCCTGGGTTCCATGTAGCTCCTCATTCACAGCATCTTTACTTTCATTCTCAGATTATTAGACTGTTCATCATTCATGGCTAAACTCAATGTCAATGCTGCTAGGAGGTGTCCTCTAATCTCTCAAACCCAAATTAATCATTCTTTCACCTCTACTCTCTCAGAATTGCATTTATGAATTTATTAATTTTACCCTATCATAATTTATTACTAATAAATCAGTCCTCTCCCACGATAAAGTTCCATTAAGATAGTGATTAGTTCTTGTGTATATTTGTGTATTCTAAATATCCGTTACATGACCAGATAAAAATAAATAATTATTAAAACCTTACTGCTAAACACAATGCCAGATTTTTAAAATATAGCTTGAAACTATTAATACAACTACCTTACGAGAAAATTCTAATTCCCATTTCATAAGTAAGAAAACAGAATTTGAAAAATATATGTAACTAGTTAATGGTGGAACTAAGATTCAAATAAAGATCTTTCTGATTCCAATGTTTATGCACCTCAATAATTCCTGAAATGAATTTTCATTCCTGGTTTGATGGTCTAACCAAGATGAAAGGCTGACCTTGGATCACAAAATTTTGTTTATATTAACACGAGATGAACTAAGCTATGGTTTTATTGATGGTCCTTAACAAGACTTTGATAGTGTCTGTAATCTTTCTTCTTTAGCAGCTTGGGAAATCTTTCCTGTAAACACTTCAAAGAGAGTAAGGTTATCTCATCTCATAAACAATTCTCTGCATATCTGTCTGAAAGAAAGGTCAAGTTACAAAAAGAAAAGCAGCGACATAGACATTGTATTATGTTTCTATGGGATCTTGTGTGTTAAGTGCCCATTGATGAAAGTGAAGGTGATAAGTTTATTCTCTTAAGTGGAGTCGGAGGCTCAGTGTCCGTTGTGTGTTCATTCAGATTCCATTAATTCAAGAAGTCCTGGCAATTTAAAATACTCCATTCTAATGATGTCAGAAGAAAAAGGGTTTAATAATCCAACAAGGATTCTAAACAAGACTCAGGTTGCAGAAAACTATTTTAGAAAATTAAATTATGCTTCACCTACATTTAATAATCTGTACATTCTACACAGGTATCATGCCTTCCTGTTCTCAATACTTTGCTCAAATGGTTCTGAATTACTAAACAAAATTTACCGTTCCTAGCACTACTGAAAACTTTGCTTCTCCAAGCACCATATCCACTGCAAGATCCAGCCCCATCACTTTGTCCTCCAACAGTCTTTCCTTCTTTCTGCAGGACAAAGTGATCAAACTATCTTTCAAATTTCTAAATCGTTATATTCCCTCTCTCCCTTATGAACTGGAATGGAACTAACACAGTTTAAACAAATACTCTGAGCCTGGAATTTAGCTTAACATTCCTTTTGACCATCACATATATCTGAGGCTCACACAAAGAGATGACACCATTGTCCAAAACACACTTTTTTTTCTTTTTGGTGAAGAAGATTGTCTCTGAGGCAACATCCGTGCCAATCTTCCTCTATTTTTGTATGTGGGACGCCATCACAGCATGGCCTGATAAGTGATGCGTAAGTCTGTGCCTGGGATCTGAACACATGAACCCTCAGGCCACCAAAGAGGAGTGCATGAACCCAACCACTATGCCACTGAGTTGGCCTCCAAAATGCACATTTTTTTGTGTGTGTGTGAGGAAGATTGGCCCTGGGCTAACATCCGCGCCCATCTTCCTCTACTTTTTTAATGGGATGCTGCCATAACGTGGCTTGACAAGGGGTGCATAGGTCTTTGCCCGGGAACCTGTGAACCGTGGGTGGCCAAAATGGAGCATGTGAACTTAACTGCTATGCCACTGTGTCAACCCCCAAAACACACATTTTTTAAATGCAAGAATTGAGATTTGAATCCAGGCCTGACTTCAAATGCTATTCATTTTAATTTTGCCATCTTGTTGCCTGTGGACTGGAACCATGAGCAGTTGATTTCTGTATCTAATTACAACATTTATCACAAGGCCCCGCATGTGGTAGATCCTAGATAGAAGCAAATTAAGTGCTGAAACACATTATTGCTGCACATAAACCTACATGGTTTGTCTTATCTATTCAGTAAAGCAACCTCGCAGTTCTCATCTAAATATCAAAGTTGATTCTCACCACACTTTATTAGTAACTTACTGGCCTTGTTACTGAGTTGTTAAGGAGAATAAAGCAGCATACCTTCCCTGAAACAAAACCCATATTCAAATATTTTAAGATGTTTAATAATTCAGGTATTTTATTACTTCAACACAACCAGCTCTTAAGACATAATTATTGCAAATTAGTGAAGTTGGTTTGACAAGTGCCTGTGACCAGTCAGCAAGAGAGTCATTCATGACCATGTTGAGAGCCACCAAATCTCACCAGTGCTATCATCAGTAGGAGAAACACCAACCCACCCAGTCCTTCGTATGCCCTTTAAATCATATGCTTATTTGTGGAAGATGCAAAGACTGTCACAAGAACGCAGAGCTGACACCGAGAGAGCACAGAAGTCTTAAAATTTTATGATCCCCTTGCAAAACTGAAATTCACAAGCCCTTTGGGTCTTTGGTGAAGTCACTGACAGTGCTGGGCCCAGCTGAGAGGTGGAGTCACAGTGCCAGAAAATTCAGAACACCACTCCAGGGGCCCAGGCAAGCCCGTAAGTGGCCTGACAAACCTAGGGTGGAGGATGACAGCACTTACAGCACCCTTAGGAGCTCTGTAAATGTTGTTTTCCAGAATCCAACAGAGTACTGCTTAAGGTTTACCATACACACCAGCACACCCCTTCGCACAACCACATAAAAACACCTGCCAGCACTCACTACCCCTCTACTTTCCTCTCGTCCTCTTCCTCTCTCATTGTCAGCATTTCTTAAAAGCCAACTTAGATGGAAAAGCAAGCCGGAAGCAGACAGAATTTCTGCAAACAAATGAGGGTAATGTTTTCAAGAGAAGCCTTATTTAGGATCCACTGAAAAATGAACTAATTAGAAAGGTGGCAAAGCTAAGATATCTACTAGATTTTCAAGAGTATTGAAGAAGAAAAAATATCTAAAGGTACAGAGTACAGTGCCTGGCACAGCGTAGGATGTTCAATAATTGTTCAATAAAGAAACAAATGGGCATGGTATAGTACTGAGGGAGTTTAGTTTAGAGTTTTTTGTTTGTTTATTTTATGTTCTATGGGTGATTATATAACATTTGAACTGCAATGATAAAGGCAGAGAATATTTTAACCAGTTGTATTTGTCTGCTAATATTTCTCCTTCCTTTGAAAACTGAGTGTCTTGTTCAGAGGCACTACATTACAAAATGTGTCATGACGTGAACAAAAGCTAGCTTAAAAAAAAAACAAACAGATTAACAAGCAGAAAAAACTGAATTCCTAGGACAAAGTTTTTTTTTTTTTTTTTTTAAGATTTTATTTATTTTATTTTTTCCCCCCAAAGCCCCAGTGGATAGTTGTATGTCGTAGCTGCACATCCTTCTAGTTGCTTTATGTGGGACTCGGCCTCAGAATGAACGGAGAAGCGGTGCCTCGATGCACACCCGGGATCCGAACCCAGGCCACCAGCATCGCAGCGCGCGCACTTAACCACCAAGCCACGGGGCCGGCCCTAGGACAACGTTTTTGATTCAACAATAAAGAGATCCTCTATCTTCCTGAATCTTAGAAAGATAGATTAGAAGTTTCACCTTCATGTGATATTTAACTTGTAAAAATGGGTTAAATATACAACATGTTTTTTGCCAACTATGGAGAGTTTAGGTCTGATGTGGTAGTTCCATGAATCTTCAAGAACCTGACTATGGCTCTTAAAATCATCATTCAAGGTGACTGCTAGAACTCCAACCATCATGTCCGTGTGTCAAGCAGCATAACAGAAGAAGGAAAAAAAGAAACAGAGGTCAAGTATTTCCCTATACAAGACTCAGAAACCCTGTGACCCTTCCATTTTCACCTCATTAAGGAGAACTCAGTTGCTGAGACAAAACTAGATGGGAAATGTACCCTTTGTTCATGATTAGTCTGTGGTCAGCCAAAAATTTGGGTTTTTTTAATATATTATTAAGGAAGACGGGTAAAACAAATCTTGAAGTAGCCAAATAAATGTCTTGACAACAACTAGCATAGCATATACTAGAAGGTCTGCATCTTGGGCATTCCACTCCACCAGGACGATGTCTTGAGACGTAAACTTATACTCCTGGCTTTCCCTTGGATAGGAAAGATGAAGACCCACACAGTGAAGCTATGGTCGATGTAGAGCTTTACATAACATGCTTTCTGTTAGCCATGTTCCTCCCAAGGGAAAGCATCCTAAGGTAAAACAGTATTTATCTCTTGTGCCAAGAATGAGAAGAGTCAGCTGGTAAATTGGTGCTATTTGTACTTTTCTTCTTTGTCCATAAGTCAAGTATTTGTTTTCCTATTTAAATGACTAAAGTTAGAGCATGTTTAATTCTGTTAAATGTGAGGATTGGCCAACAAGATTTAAAATTGAATATTGGTAATTTACTTACCTAATCATTCTATACAACAAAATTCTCAGACACTCCCCTACCCCCAACATACACATACACTTAATTCCCTGAATGTTACACTTCCTTATTTTCCAAGAATAAAACGGAAGGTTATTCAAGGAGAATACAGTTTCCAGGTATTTGAAATAATCTATATAATTTAAAAATATTTTATATAACCTTTATTATATTTAAGAAAACAACTACATGTTTATAGCTTCTACACAGGAAATAATTAGTGATATTGGAACATAACTGTAAAATAATGTTTCAAGTTACAGGATTCTAGACTAGCCTCTGCCTCTAACTTGTTCTATCCCTTGGGCAAGTTAGATAAATTCTCTGGGGTCTATTTCCTCATCTGTAAAATTAAGAGGGTGTTAGTTTCCTTTGGGTCCTTTTCAGCTATTACACTCCACGGATACATGAGTTTTTGTTGTCACTTTCAATCAAGTTTAATATTCTTCAAGAACCCATCTCTTCACCTTTGGAATTTTGTTTGATTTTGTGCGTCTTAAATTTATGTCTAGACCTCATGGTCACAGTATTCCCCAGTCCTTATTCTAGTTTTATACTTAGAGTCAGCAAAGGGTTTATTTTTAGCAATTTCCCAAAGGAATTGGAAGAGAGTCTCATCTTTGGCTCATTACCTCTGAGAGCCTGTTCACTGATGCCTGCTGTTTTTACACTATGTGCCCAGCTCCTGCCTGTAATTGTCACCAAGGTCAACACAGGTTCGTCACCTCTGTCAAATGGGGGAATCAAAGTGAGTTTTCTCATGTTGAAAGCTGACTTGGGTTTGGGTCCCTAGGGCTTGAGGTTATTCAACACAGACTAAATAAGGAAATGCCACACTAAACAACTACAAAACACACACACACACACACACAGGGGCTTAGTAGTTGCACTTTCATTTCTAACTCTTTCAAATTAAAGTTCTTAGTAAAAGGAAATCATGGCTGCCTTCAGATGTAGAGTTTCATAGTACTTGTGCTTATATCAGAAGAAGACAAGCAGGTGCACATGTTCTTGAATACTGGTTGTCTTCTATTTCTATGAAGTTGCAGACCTGATATCCCAATTGGAAGCTCAGCTAGAGAGCAGAGGTGAAAATAAGAATGAATTAGAGGCAGATGACTCCAGTAATGGGTCTGGGGTTCTTTCAGTTGTCAAGATAAAGTAGACTATGCTTCCTATTTCACAGATGTTAGACTATAGCTCCATAATAAAGCTTGATATACTCTCAAGCCACACACCTACTGGCCATGCCATAGGCACTTGGCTGAGATCTTGGCAACCATGGTAACACCCAATCTCCTTCTTGCTCCATCAATAATCTCCTATCTGTGTGAGCCCCATGTTATTTCTGCTTTTGACTTCCAGATTTGAACTGAAGATTACTTTCTAGTATATTTAATCTTGATTTTATTTTTCTCAAAAGATGTTGCCTTTTGCTTACGGATAAAATCAGGAGAAAGCTTTGAATATTCCCAACTGTCTCAGTAATGAACAGATATTATATTTTGTAATTTGAAGTTTTCAAATTGATTTTCTAGGTAGAAATGTAAATCCATGAGATTCTCTTTAAATTAAAACTTTAGCTGCCCTTTGTAGTAAAAAGGGAAAAAAATATTATTTATTTAAGATATCCTGTGTGATCAGGCCAGATATATGATAAATATTGTTTCTTTCTTTTTTTTTTTTTTTTTGTGAGGAAGATCAGCCCTGTGCTAACATCTGCCAAGCCTCCTCATTTTTTGCTGAGGAAGACTGGCCCTGGGCTAACATCCATGCCCATCTTCCTTCACTTTATATGGGACGCCACCACATCACGGCTTGCCAAGCGGTGCGTCGGTGTGCGCCCAGGATCCGAGCCGGGGAACCCCGGGCTGCCGCAGCAGAGCACGCACAATTAACCGCTTGCGCCACCGGGCAGGCCCCGATAAATATTGTTTCTTTAATCTTCACATAAAGTAAGTTATGAACCTGCTTCATAGGAGATGAAACTAAGATGGTGGAAGATTATAAATTTAAGGTTACTCAGCCCCTAAAAGAGTATGATTATATTTCATATTCATGTGTAGCTTAAAACCTGGGCTCTTGCCATCAGCCTGATTATGGCAATTCTAACTTGCTCACCTAATGCCAGTCGGCCAGGTAGGCCTTTCTTTAACGATCTCACTAGCCACTTGCCCCACTGCTTCTTCTTTATGCCAGTCTGCTATTACTGACAATTCTCTGGACTCTTTTTACTTCTTTGTTTTGTCAACATACTCAGGGTCCTGCATTTGATCCTGCCTATGACCTCTGGGGCCAGTATACTTGACTTTTCCTGAAGACTTGGAATCACTCTGCATTATTGGTATTTTGTGCTAGCTCAAATAAGAACTCCTGCTAAGTCAGGATTTCTCACCAACCATGATCACGACCTGGTTTCATTAGCCAGGTCCTTGCTGAATCAAGGTCTTGGGCAGCTGAAAAGCAGGACCATTTACACACTGGCCATATACCTTCCCTCTTTATTTATTTTTATACTTTAATCTTTTTTAAAAAAAACTGTATCCCTATTTATTTATTTTAAGAATGTCAACTTGCGAACTTTCAGATTTTTTTTAATCATTGCTTTTGGAAAGCCAGGAAATTTTGCTGACTGATACAGCTGAATATCATCAACTAGAAATATTATTTTGGGGAAGAGAGTTTATACATTTCACTCCTTTTTTTATCAGTGTTGAACTGCAAAGGGTGGAAAATTGAATCATACACTACTCTCTGGTCAACAAATGTGCCCATGTTAGCAATGCTTTATGATGGCTTTTCGGAGCTGTAGCAAGTCCAATCCATGATTAAATACAAATTTTAACCTTCTTGCTTCACACAGAAAATGAGATTTGTGCCGTGGACTTTTTTCTGGATGGTGAACCCAGCAGAAAGTCTCATCTTGCCATCCAGTTTTCCTTTCTACTATTTCTATTTGCATTCCATTAGCATAGCATTGAAAAATGAAAACCACCAAATATTTCTTTTTCATAACTGAGCAGTGAGAGAAACAGAATATCCTTCACTCTTTTCAACTGCCTATTACTTTAGGATAAGGGCTGTGTGGCACATTAAATGATTACAAATTGATTTTTCTTGAGCTTACAGTCTTTCTATATTCCCTGTTTCTAACCATACATATTATATGAGAAGCAAAGCATTCTGAAATCTATATTAGCATTATGTGTAAACTCATATATCACTGAAAAGTGTGCACATGACATCTAATAAGTGTCCCATCTCTTTTGAAAGTTGGCTACTTAATAGGTCTTATCCAACATTCTATGTAGATATATTTCTTTGCCACAATTCACACTGCATAGAGATTAATGCCCTAATTCAGCCTTAATCAAAATTTCTTTATGATGTTAATGCCCTGATATGAGAACAGGCATTTTAGAAAAGTCATGTTTAAATAGTTAATGTAAAGTACAACATATCCAACCTCTGAGGCTAAATAGTGCCTCTTCGATCATAAAAACCTTTCTAAAAAATAGCACACTTGTATTGGCTCAAAATATTGAGGTATTCGAAATGGATGTATTCAAGAATTTGCATAAGGAATTTTCTTTCAGGGTTACAAAACTGTACACTTAATGAGGACCTATGGATTGTGATAATGCAGTAGAGTCCAAATTGTGTTGTGTCATGGCCGGCCCCGTGGCTTAGTGGTTAAGTGCGCGTGCTCCGCTGCTGGCATCCCGGGTTCGGATCCCGGGAGCGCACTGACGCACCGCTTCTCCGGCCATGCTGAGGCCGCGTCCCACGTACAGCAACTAGAAGCATGTGCAGCTATGACATACAACTATGTACTGGGGCTTTGGGGGAAAAAATAAATAAGTAAAAAAAAAAAAAAAACAAATTGTGTTGTGTCAATGTATATTTTTACCCAAAAATGTATACTGAAATTGAATGTGTGAAAGACAGAGTGTGCGTGCACTGATTGGAGTGCTGGTGGAGATATGAGTTAATTTATGTGAAATGACCCAAAGAATGTGCTCAATCTTCTTAAAAAGAAAAAGAAAAAAAACTGACCATGCATTTACCATTAACCCAGCTGCCAACTTGTGATTAGTGTATCATTGCTTACTTGCTTCAATCCTGAATACATTTACTTCCTGAAATAGCCCTGCAGGGCTCTAGATTTTTAACTTACAGTGGAATTCACCTGTCCGAGCCTAAAAAGAAGGTAAGCCACAGCTTTGGCAGCATGGCTGCAAGTTACGTTGTTTAGTTCTTTTTTTTTTTTTTTTTTACATATTGGGGTGTATGAGGACAGATATATGTTCTCTTTTCCCCAGAGAACATGTAGATGAAGCTCTACGAAATTGTTCTGGCCATACATCCTGGTGGCTGAGAATGTCCTGCTAGAATAGGCCACTCCGGACACAGATGAATGGAATGGTCTACTGTGAAAGGCTGTGTCCTGGGAGCCAGAACTAGGACAGGACATCCTAGTATCCCACCTAAGCCAGTCTGGATTGGAAACATTTGGATGGAAGAGGGTAACCAAAAAGCCTCTCATCAGAATATAAAACAAAAGAATTATAATAAAAAAGTAAAAGGTTTTCCAAGGAAAGCCTCAAGGCTGGAAATGGGGAGCAAAGACAATGTCTTAGAAGTAGAACTGCTCTCTCAACATTTTTCCCTAGACTATCACCCCCTCTCCATATCACTCAGTCATCTGTTTGCGAATCACAGAATGCGAACAAGAGCAACCTGTCTTAAATGATATCCCAACCAGAGAAGGGTGAGGTCTGTTTAGATAAAAGTGTCTGGAGTGTTGATCTTCACCCAGGTCAGTGTTCTCTGCGTGGTCCTGGATGAACACTGACAAGTTCTTGTTCTCTGACTTATACTTGGCTAATTTCCTGTGGTAAACGGAGTCTTTCTGAACAGGATTGACTGTTTTTCTGCTTTCCGACTCCCAATCTCTTTCCAGTCCAGGATCATCTTTAAAGACACCAGATAAAAGTCTTTGAAATTTAATCACTCACACCCTCAAATACTGTAGTCATGCCTTCATGATCAACTCCCTAACAAAAGCCACACGTGAGATTAACATTGAACATTTCTATGCGTCTTAGGTTGGACTCAACCAGAAGCTGATGCTGGGTGAAAGATTCGGGTACTACAGGTGTGTATTAAGGAATTGCTCCCAGGAGGAACTAGGGAGGGAGTGTGGAGGGCTAGAACAGAAAAGGGAAAAGCCAAAGAAAGGCGTGATTTCAGGTGAAGTCCGAGATGCAATGCGATCCCCAGTGGAACTTTTAAGAAGAAATTATACCTAAGTTTGTCCCACTTTGAGGCAAAGGAGATGGGCTTTTATGCTTCCCCACTAGCCATTGGTTATGGGATACTCTGGAGTTGGGGGGGACAGTAAAACTCTCAGGTGCTTCTGGATCTTCCCTTGGTTATGGAGGTTTCTGTGCCCAAGATCCAGCCTCAGAAGTTCTGGGTGCAAGCTGTTAACAACAAAGCTAAGTGATGGGTTCAAAAAGGTGATAAAATGGATCTCATGGATCTAAGTGGGGTACTAACCAAGTTCCACTGTTATATGGATTTAATTTGCGGAAAATAAAACGATTTCCAGGTGACTGAGGAGTGGGTAGCATACCATAATATTCTTTTATGTAGTTATTACTTCATAAACCAAATTTCTCAGAATTTTAATTCTGAGTCTTAATACGAGTAGCCAGTTTTCTTAAGTCACACAGCTTAGGTCAGGACCAACGTGCTAGACTGAGTTAAGAACCTGGCACCTTTCCACTGGGCCCCTGGGCTATTCTCCATATACAGTGCTTGACATCCACTGGATATTTTTGTAGTTGCCACAGATACCATTTAGAATCCTGAATGGCAGTGATGTCCACATGGTACAAGTAAGAGTTAATCATGTCCCAATCTTCTGATTAACTCCCACTGTTTCACTTCAGTGGGAAACAGACAACCTGAAATTAAAGTGAATGTCAAAAGAGAGCAGTTGATTCTAAGAGTAGTTGATTCTAAGTGCATATTGACTTTCTTTTCCTTCTTTTTTAACATCAGAAGTTTTAACATTTAGATCAGACTATATATTATTAGACACAGTCTTTTTCAAATCAGAATATTGATTAATAATACCCTCTAAACTGTTTTTACCAGTAAAAATAAGCATTTTAATTATATTAAACATTGATAGACAGACAGAAATAGATGTTTGTGCATAGATGGTGGCTTTGGAATGTACTAAAATAAGTACTATTTCTATTCAAGTAAAGGGTGGGTTTAGCACCTTTATAGAAACTAGACTGAGATTTGATACATTTAAGTACTCAATGTGGATAGCCAAATCTGTCACTTGCTTTATCAGAACCAGACTGATGACTTCAATAGGGCTTTTAGGCTCAAGTCTAACTATGAAATGATTCAAATTCTTCCCATGCCAGATGCATAGTTCATAGAGTCATCACATTTTAGAGAAGGAAGGAGCTTTAGGGCCTATCTGGCCCAGCTGATTCCATAGTCCATGTAGACAAACTGAGATGCAGAAATGGGAAATAACTTGCCCACAGGAAAATAACAAATGTGTTCTCAAAATTTCTGGCAAAGAGTGACCTTTCCAAGACTTGAATTTCTATGTTAATGGTAGGCTTTACCATATTTCATCAGGATTCCTAAAACATCAAACCAATTTCAGGTTCGCTCTCCTCCAATCCGTTCTACATACTATACAAGCCCTAATGCTGGTCCTTTGTTTTTTTTTTTTTTTTATTTATTTTTTTTTTTAAATTTTTTGTTTATTGCAGTAACATTGGTTTATAACATTGTAAAAATTTCAGGTGTACATCATTGTACTTCTATTTCTGCATAGATTACATCATGTTCACCACCAAAATACTAATTACAACCCATCACCACACACATGTACCCAATTATCCCTTTCACCCTCCTCCCTCCCCCCTTCCCCTCTGGTAACCACCAATCCAATCTCTGTCCCTATGTGTTTGTTTATTGTTGTTATTATCTACTACTTAATGAAGGAAATCATACGGTATTTGACCTTCTCCCTCTGACTTATTTCACTTTGCATCATGCCCTCAATGTCCATCCATGTTGTCACAAATGGCTGGATTTCATCGTTTCTTATGGCTGAGTAGTATTCCATTGTGTATATATACCACAGCTTTTTTATCCATTCGTCCCTTGATGGGCACTTAGGTTGCTTCCAAGTCTTGGCTATCGTGAATAAGGCTGCAATGAACACAGGGGGGCATGTACCTTTGCAAATTGGTGTTTTCAAGTTCTTTGGATAAATACCCAACAGTGGAATAGCTGGATCATATGGTAGTTCTATCGTTGATTTTTTGAGGAATCTCCATACTGTTTTCCATAGTGGCTGCACCAGTTTGCACTCCCACCAGCAGTGTATGAGAGTTCCCTTCTCTCCACAACCTCTCCAACACATGTTGTTTCCTGTCTTGTTAATTATAGCCATTCTGACGGGCGTGAGGTGATATCTCATTGTAGTTTTGATTTGCATTTCCCTGATAGTTAGTGATTTTGAACATCTTTTCATGTGTCTGTTGCCCATCTGTATATCTTCTTTGGAGAAATGTCTGTTCAGGTCTTTTGCCCATTTTTTAATTGGGTTGGTAGTTTTTTTGTTGTTGAGATGCATGAGTTCTTTATATATTTTGGAGATTAAGCCCTTATCAGATGTATGGTTTGCAAATATCTTCTCCCAATTGTTAGGTTGTCTTTTCGTTTTGTTGATGGTTTCCTTTGCTGTGCAGAAGCTTTTTAGTTTGATGTAGTCCCATTTGTTTATTTTTTCTATTGTTTCTCTTGCCCGGTCAGATGTGGTGTTTGAAAAGATTTGCATACTTCAATGGCTTGATTTGTATTTACCGTGGCTCGTTTTCATCATGTACCTCTCTTGTCTCCCCTCCTAACACTATCCCTATGCCTCCACTCCAAACATACCAATGTACTCATATCTATCAAATTTTGAATGCTCCTTCTTGCCTCCATGCTTTTGTACTGGCTATTCTCTCTTATAAACACTTTCTACCTTCTCTGTGGCTTTATCTGGCTAAGATAAGTCTAACAGGCAGAGAAATGCTTCCGTCCTTTGTTGTTCTCACAACCCCTGTATATGTTTCTACTGGAGTGCATATCACTGACTATTGTGATGTTCTGTTGACATTTCTGTCTCCCTCAGTAGAGTGTATTTATTTCCAGAGTAGAACTGTTGTCTAATTCATCACTGGAACCCAGCACCTGGCATATACGAAATATTCAGTAAGTACACTGATTGTTGAAAATATGAAAATGATAATATACACACTGTTGACATACCATTGCTCTCTGGAGGGTCCAGAAGACTCATTTGAAAGTAACTATGAAAAATAAGGGTTGTGGATAATAAGTTTGGTTAATAATCCTCTGCCTTCTCTAATTCACTCTGCTTAATAGCTCCTCATCTTTTGGAGTCCAGTGATAGAGGATTCAGATTCAGAATCTCATTGTGACATCACTACTTGTACATACAACCCACTGGTACACTGAAGGATACATAAAGGCAGAAAATTGACATTGTATATCTTTGTACTTTGCATTGTTCAGGGTATTTTTGCTTGTAAGCAACAACCAGCCAAGTCACAAAAGATAAGTTTTTGCCTTATCTGACTGGGAAGCATAGAGTTGGTACAAAGAAAGGTATTGCCATATTGAGCATCTAAAATAGTATCCTTGGTATTTGCTCTCCTTTTTCAACTCTACGTTCTTGGTTCACTTTATTACTTAGATAGGATCTCTCCATGTGGAGGGGAAGATATCCCCCAACAAGCCTGCATTCACCTACTTCCATTTTAAGAAGTCCAGTAGAAAGATTTAATTTTCCTGCTATCTATGACATAATCTTCCCAGGAAAAATCCAGTTGGCATGGCTTGAGCTATACTAACTTCAGATCTTGTACCTATCTTCTGTTGTATAAGGGGGCGGGGAAGGCAGTCCCTCCAAAGCCACAATGGTTGAGATGAGGAGAGTTTCACTTTAGGAAAAGATAAAGGGTGGCATTTCACCACATATTTCTTGTAACTGATAAATTACCTGACATGTGTTGAAAGAACGTGAAAGGAAAAAAGAGGAAATAAGGACAAGACTACCATTATCTTATTCATCAAATATTTATGACCTTATCTTCAATTCGCGCAGACCCTGTGCTAGACACTGGGATTAGAACGGTCCTATTTTCCAAGGGACTATCACTGGAGATAAGGAATCTAAAGACAAAAGAAATCCTAGTCCCAACAAAAATTCCCCAAGCCCATAAATTTTTATGTGAGTGTATTCCACCCTCCCCCTACACACATGTGTACTCACAAACACACAAAGTGAATTTCTGCATGCATCCATAAGCTTTGCATAATGTCAAAGAGAAAATGCCCTATCATGAGTAAGATTGTTTATTTTAATAAACATACACTACCTAGGTCAATTTTCAAGATGCCTACCTGGGCCTACAATCTATCTAGCACATACTGGCATGTCATTTCTTTTCTTATTTTTTAGACTGTTATGATGTCAATAAAATCTCTTACCCAATATATATCCAAGGAGATAGATATATTCAATGATTTCACACTGAGATATGTTTAGTATATCAGATGGTGAGATCTTGGTTTGGAAGCAGGTGAACTAGAGGATATAAAATCCTGGGCTAATTAATAAAACGGAACCTATTGTCAATTCCACCTCTTACAAGTTATGTGACCATGAGAAGTCATTTTAACGCTCAATGGTACAGTTCTCCTTCAGTGAAATGAGCATAATAATATCTGCTTAATGGAGTTGTTATCAGTAAGGTATAGTAACAGTAAAATGATAAAAAGAACTATTACATTGCATGTGTAGAGATTATTAATATTTTTATTAATCTCAAGATTCTAGGTAAAATTTTAAATTCATTGTTTTTCTCACCTGTTGTTTCTGTCTTGAATAGCTTGGTGTTTTTGTGCAGATTTACAAATGTTCTTCATCATGTTTCTCTTTCTGAAAATAAGTGAAATGGATTTAGAGAGAGACAGAAGGGAAAAAATATGCAAAGGGGTGACTTCTAGGTGTCTGAGACACATGAAGTTGCAAACATTGTTCAACATCATTCATATTATTTCCACCAAAAGCCCTTGGAGATGTGACAAAGCACCAAGCATACTCACAGATTAACTTAATCACAAAAAGTCTGTGCTGGAAGGGCCATTAGAAGCATCTAGTGCAGGATGCGGAAAAAGCGCAATACACCTCTTATTATTCCCTTTTTTTGTTCTCATGGCAGACATAACTAATCCATCTTTACCTGCTCTCCTTCATAGTTAATTTCTAATTCTCCATCCAGTGCTTCAGGCAATATGACTCCTCCTTTAGAATGCCAAACAAACGACACCAATCTACTATCCCACACTGATCCAACCTGCACATGGTATAGATGAAAATTCCAGTATATGGAGAATCAGTTGCCTAGGGGCAAACAGCAAATTATCACAACAGAAAAAACAGGACCAGAGTTAGAATATAGGCTTCCTGATTCCCAGTCCTGAGGAAAAGGATTTAAAACAACATCACAAAACCAAAACAAATGTTAGGAGCAGAAGTCCATGTGGTGACCTTCAAACTTTAGTTCCGTTGGGCATCAGAGAAAAGTCCTAGCCAGCTGTTGTATTAGCCTATTGTGGATAACAATGTCTGTGCTAGCTATGGAAAGAAGTAAACAAAAGACAATGTATATACAATGTATACAATGTAAATAAACCATGTAGGAAAGAAAAATATTCAGCTACCATTTGGCTTAGAGGATAGTAGGCTCAACTTTTTTTTTTTTTTAATTTTATAGTTAACAACGGACTCTCTCTCAGCTGAGGGCTTTTCTGATAAATTGAAGACATGACTTAATTACAACATGGACTTACTATGAAAAAAGTGACCTTAATAATAGATCCAACTCAATATTGTACAATAATAATGTTTTCTAACTTATTTTTTTGATCCTGTATTGGGGCAGACACTGTTCTGGGTAACAGCCATATATCACATGCCAGGCTAATAATTGTTCTAATTTTACAAATTTATAAATTTTACAAATTACTAAGTCTTAGACTGGGGAAATGACTCAGTCAGGGTCACATAACTGGTGGCAGAGCCAAGGATAGGGGATTGATCTATATGATTCTGTTGCCTATGCCCTTCCCAACAAGAGGAAAATACTGAATCTTCATTTTTTTTTTTGGTACATATTACACTAGATTAGCTTATAATATCTTCAATTATATTGCACTTTATATACTGTTTTATATAAATTCATGGCAGCCCTTACTTATTTAGATTCAAAACACATTAAAAGGAAAGAATACATACAGGCACACATCTCTTAGTTGTTTAAGACCAAATAACAGATTATTGGTGGAAATTCTTTTAAAAATTTTTGAAATTTTTAGTGTGTGAAATATAAATTTCTAAATAAACATAATATTTAAAATATTCATTAAGTATTAAATATATACTATACAATTTATCTACTTTATACATTATTTCATATGTATCATTTGTTATATGAACATTATTAGATTGTTGTAATTTATAGAGTGTCTCCTCACAAACACACATTCATAGAACCGTTTTGATTTTGCAGATAAGGCAGTGTAAAGTTCATGGGCATGGATGTGTAGTGGAGGAAGAGAATTCCTCTACCCTCTAGGTCCTTCTGGCTGGTCTAAGAATTAAATTGACATGAGACAGAATAATACGAGAAAACTGAACAAAGTTTAATGACATGTATACATGGCAGAAACCCAGGAAAACTGAGTTACTTGCCAGAATGGCCAAAGCTGCCACCTTAAATACCATTTTCAGCTAAAACCAAAGGAGGATGTTGGGGGTACTGATTTGGGTCTTCAAAGGGGAGGAAAGAAATTTACATGGAGATGAAAATGCAAATGGACCAACTATAGACAATGTGACCTGAGAGACATGTTTTACATTACACTACAGTTATCTTATGGTATTAGCTACTTCCTGGAACAGGCCTTCTATCTTTTAGGCAGTTGGGGGAAAGTCGAAGTTTTTTTCTTTCAGAGTCCTTTTGTCCCTAAAAATAATACTGCAAGGAGACACACTTTGGAGTGGCCAATTCTGATCCCCCACAGATGTCATATAGCTACATCTCCCTAACAAAGAAGTCTCAGTTTCTCTCCTGTAAATGGGAGCAATGATGCCTACATTAAGGAAGAGTGACATATAGGTGAATTGAGATAAAGTATATAAAAGTGTCTGGCTCATCATGTACATTAGCTTTCTTTGGTTATGCCCAGGCATTCTGAAATAGATGAGAAAACTGAAATCCACAGAGATTGAGAAATGTAGCAGAGAAGAAAGGACATGGGCTTTGCAGTGAGACAGAATGTGTGGTGGATATACAGAATAGACATTATGTTCCTGTGAATAAGCACTCAATAAAAAAGGTAGCCATTATTATAAAGGAACTCTCCAATGTCCACACATGGGAGGTAGCAAATATTCACTATTGGATCCTATGTTTTCTTGCCACCAACCTCTTGTCCACCATGCCTCCCACTACGCTGAACTGAATGATTAAATTTGCCTGCAACTCAACCTTATCAAAATTCCTTGAATGTGCCTTGTTCCCTCCATCATCGAGCCTTTGTACATGTTGCATCCTCTGTCTAATATGCACTCCACAGCTCTGCTCAACCATCACTAAATCAACTACTCTACTTGTGCATCTCACCAGAAACATCACTTCCTCCCAGAAGGTTTCATGGACTCCTCTTATGAGACCAAAGATTCCATTACATATTCTTATAACATCATTTGTTTCCTTCAAGCATTTAACAAAATTATAAATCCATAGTCATTAAGATGACTGTATATTAAAGTATGTCCCCCCACTAGTTGGTAAGCTCCATGAGCACCAAGTCCTCAACTACATGTGCTCACTTTTGTATCTCTAAGCACCTGGCACAGTGTCTAGCACATAATATGCACTCAATAAATCATTACTGAAAAAAGAAAGCAAATATTCAGATTTGTACCCAGTCCTCCCGACCAGGTATGCTTTCTCCTGCACTTCCTGGGAAATAGTTTATTATTAACATCAGCTTTCTTACAGCTTTGGAAAAGGAACAGGCTTCTATCTCCTCTTATCTGCCTCATAGTACAAAGAAGGGCACTGACTGGGTAGTCAGAGAAAGTCAGGCATGGATACTACTTACACATGAAACTAATACTTTGTTGAATTACCTGACTGACTAGCCAAACATGTTTATGAATGTAGGTGTTGCTCTGATGTCTGACTTGCAATATTTCTGGAAAGTTCATGCTCATTCACTGGGAAGCCCTCCCAAGTCAATCTCATTATTGCAGAGATAGATGCAGAGTAGGGAAATCAACAGAACTGAAACATGTGGAATAGCAGCCTCTACCTAATGTTCTGGATGAATAAATAGATATAGGATCTAGAAACTAATTGTAGTGTTAGGAAACTAAATTATAAAAACTATCTGAAAAAATGATCTTAATGTTAAAGTCTCTCTTTATTTTTGGGGGGTTGGAGGAGGAGAAAAGTTTGCTTCATACAAGAGGGTAAAGAGTAGAATTCTACAGTTCCGATAATTACTCCAACTCCATTTTAGCTTGTTGAGAATATCTACTTAAATCCATCTTAGAGCTGAAGTTGTCAAGGTGTAGTGCTCTTTGAAAATAAAATGCTTCTTGATAGTTATACAACTGCTCAGTCCACAATTTCATCTGCTGTATGAACTATTAATAGTTCTCTCTAAATATTACTAAATTATTTGCTAGATTGGAAGGCACAGGTTAGGTTTTATCATCACTCCCTGAACCACTGGCAAAATAGCGGTGCTTTGAAAATACTTAACTGTCAGTTTTTATCAATTGATCAGCTGTAAGCAGTTTCTTAGATTAAATTAGATCAAGTGGGATTTGTGGCTGTCAGATTTTCATTTGGCTTTATCAATCATTTCTTAAATTGCATTTCTGTATATATAGCAATATGTTAATTGGTTAGACGATACATGCAGAAGTTGACTTACATTGGATTTTAAAAATTAGCTGAGGAGGAGGTGGTTCAAGATTGCATCCCCTAAAATGAAGCATAAACTTTATAGTCAAATCTCCAGATATTGTTAATGACGAATGGAATTTAGTTTGATCTAGTTGTGCTTCAATAAATATTCTGTGCTTGCCCGAGCCTCAATGATAATAGATTTTCTTAGCCCCATAAGCGCATTCATTTGTAATAATGGAAATGACTTTATGTCGCTAGTATCACCCAGTTCAGCTCTACTAAAAGGAGGCTTCTTTCCATTCTGGAAGCCAAGTTTAAATGCCTCTGCCTCTTGAGGAGCCTCCTTTTCAGCTCACTTGAAGGCCGTGCTGCCATTCTCTGAACTCCCATACTGTGTTTCTCACTCTCTTTTACACAGGGTATTTTTTTCACCTTTGAAGATAGTTATTTGGTTGGGTATCTTCTTCCCCTGCCAGAGCATATAGGAGTTGAAGATTGTAAGTCCCTAGAGTCCTGAGCACTGATTAAATAGCATGGGTACCCAGAGAGGTAATTTGAACCTCCCCTCATTTCTCTCCCAATGTCATGTGGCAAAAGATAATTTACACAATTTTCTGTTAGATGTGCCAATGCTCAGCAACAGAACCAAATCCAGTCAGTATTTGGACTACACTAACCCTGAAAAGTATCCTCAATTTGGGATAGCATAAATCCTCCTGTTCCTCAAAAGGTGTTTTCTGTTCTAATTCATTAGGGTTCACCATGGTTTTAGCAAGTATTCCTCAGGATTACTCACTTCCTAAAAGAATGACAATAGAAATATTCTTCAAGATTAAATATATCCTAAAAATGATAGTAAAAATATTTTAAAAAACCATAAGGCCATAAATGTTATAAAAAAGCTCTAGTTCATCCTTTAAAACAACGCAACACTCAGCAAACTTCAAATATGAGAATACGGATACACATTAACGACATAAAAATGTTTTTATAATATGTTAAGTTAAAAAGCATATTACAAACAGAATTTACACAGTGGTCTTGCTTTAACAAAAAAAAAATCTAAGGATGTGTGAGTATGAATATTCACTAGAATACTATAGTTAAGGGCATGCTTAGTGTGCCTAGATTATGTATTTATTAATCAGAGAACGTTATTTACTAACTATATATTACTAACTAGAGAAAGTTACTTCATCTGTCTCTGCTCATTTTTATTATTTTTAAGGTGAAATTACTAAAAACCCCTAGTTCAGAAGATGGAATGAGATAATACAAGTAAAATATTATGAATAGAAACTGTGGCAGAAGAGCATTCAGTAATTATTAGGTATTTTATATTCCATATATAGAGACTAAAAGTATATTTTAATAACTATGGTTGTCAGTGGTTATTTAGTCTTGCTATTTTCTTTTACTTTTACTTTTCCTTCTGAGTTTTCTAACTCTCTCTAATGAAAAAGTGTTACTTTTCCGACCATAAACATGCCTATTAAAAACAGCCCCTTTAAATTTCTCTAATTCCTCTTCCACTGAGGACCTTTATTGTTTTCTATCAGGGCTATGTGGGTACATGGAAAATATATGTTATTCACAATAATATAATATAATGCCCTGTGATATAAAACTCAAGCTCATGTGATAGTAAAGTGGCCTGCCAGCAAGTGTCAGCCCAATTTTAGAAAAGATTAAGAATAAACAGTTTCTAGATATCATCTAATTGGCACCAGATGCCACACTGAGGTGAGCAAACAGTGTTCTTAGAGAATCCTATCACACAGCAGACAGACAATATGTCTATTCGGGGCAATCGTAGCTTACTACAGGGAAACTTCTGGACACATTTAACTTCCCAAAGGCTATAGATCATATTTTGTCTTCTAACATCAACAGTGTCCTGCACTATAAATTCACCAAGCAGATATTCAATAAAAATTGATTGAATGAATGCTTGCTGAAAAATATAGGGGGAAATTATACAAATGTGCATCACTTCAATGGTTCAAAGAGCCATTGAATCTGTAATGTTGACAGTGTTAGACTTCTATTTTTAAAGCAACTCATCCAAGATTTTTGGATGATTTATCCAGGCAGCTGTCCATTTCCCATATGGCCAAGTGCATGGAACTAGAAGAGACATGGCCAAGGTTAGATGAGCAGTCTTCAGCTCTACCGCCCAGTGCATATGATGCATCAGGCAAGGGCTGGTGGTAGGAATTCAGTGATCTTGGCCTTCCCAATACTAAGTCAATCTAACAAGAGAGACGTTCCCTGTAGGAATTAATTTTCAAGTAGGAAATCATCTCTAAGCCTTTCTTTGTACCTAGGACTTTGTAATGTGCACATGTTAATCTAAAAGTATTGATTGATTGCTTTAAAATTTCTATTGAGTACTTAGAGATCTAGGCTCCTCTGATGGTTAACTTTATGTGTCAACTTGACAGGGCCATGGGTGCCCATATATTTGGTTAAACATTATTTCTGGTGTGTCTGTGAGGATTTTTCATGATGAGATTAACATTTGAGTTGGTAGACTGTGTAAAGCAGGTTGCCCACTGCAACGTGGGTGGGTCACATCCCATCCACTGAAGGCCTGAATAGAGTCAAAGTTGACTGAGAAAGGATTCTTTCTTTTTGCCTGACTGTCTTAGAGCTGAGAGATTGGTCTTCTATCTTTGGACTCAGACTGGAACTTACACCGTGATTCTCCTGGTTTTTAGGCCTTTGGACTCAAATTGGACTTATACTATTGGCTTCCCTTGGATCTCCAGCTTGCC